>NC_091129.1:119974625-120276053 GCF_040183065.1 Periplaneta americana
TGAGTTCGACTCCCGCTCACACTTATCAGGATTTCTGACACCACCATTACACTCAATAATGGAAAAGAAACGATTTTACTGGAAGAACTAGGGCTCTCAGGATATTATAGGAAAAATACATGGTCACTGAACTTAGGTTCTAGACTGAATTACTCACGAATAAAACACTACTAGATTTATTAAATATTTAGACATACACTGTATACACAAGTTACTTACAATGGTATATCTCTTGTTTCTGCTGACGCCATTAAACTTGGTCCTCGATCCCTGCCCGATCGTGTAACCATCCGACTGTATCAATGTCTACCGCCAATCTTCTTACAATTACTTTTTATGTTCTCTTATCGGTCTCCCGACCGGGGTACCACCCACGCTATCCAACAGGTGAGTTGGGCTTTAAACCCCTTTTGATTATACGTGCTTTAAGATGTCGTCTTGAACATCTGTTACAATTAATTCGACTCAGTGCAATACAGTGATAATAATAAGACTACGCGTAAGAAAAGAGTTCGAACAATGCGTGATTTAATTTAGCCAATTAAAATGCATGCTTTGTTCTACTGGACCAATGCGATTAGTCCAGCAGTGATTCGTGGCGTAAGAATACTTTTATCGTAGGCTGTGATTTACCGTACGCGCGACAGAACTCTATAACTCTGGCTAAGCATCTATTTACTTCACAAGCTGGAATTGTATTGCGCGTCTTAAGACTATGTATTCCCCTGACACTGTTTTCCTGCACTGTTTCAAATTTGACACTCCACAGGAAATCATGCTACAGGGCGTTCTTAAGCCCTGGGGCATAACATAGAAAAAGTAGCACATATGTAACATACAGATTATATAAGTATAATAATTACAGTCAATAAGTCCAACGTATTTCAATCTTCAGCAGAGGCAATACTCTCCAAAATATGTGATTGGTTCTCAGCCAATAAATTAATATTAAATTGTAACAAGACTAACATAACCCAATTTAAATCCTGCCCAAATTCAACCTCACAAATTTCAAGCGCAATAATTAACAACAGTTTCCTAATAGAAACAACAACAACAACAACGCCCAAATTTCTTGGCTTACAAATCGATAATATGTTAAATGGGAAAATTCATATCAAAGAAATTACCCCCAAACTAATTGGATTGGATTGCTGTGGATTTAATTTCGGCGTAGCTCAATGATTAAAGCGGTTTATACGTAGAACCAAGGACCCGAGTTCGATCCCAGGCGCCGGAGCAAATTTTTCTCCTCTAATATCAATTGTTACCATAACAGATATGTTCTGTAGGACCAAAAAATTAATCTTTACGTAGATTCTTCTCTCAACAGTGCATATTACTGTGGAATCCCGGCACCAAGTCACTCAATTGAGAGCGCTCCTTGTATAATAGCAGTTGACTTAATATCAATGTCAACATACATGTAGAACTTGGAGTCAGGCCACAAAGGGAAAAACATTGGAAGAGAGGGATTCGATCCGGTGCTGTGGATTGAATTTCGGCGTAGTTCAAATGGTTAGAGCGCTTGGTACTAGAACCAAGGACCCGGGTTCGATCCCCGGCGCCGGAGCGAATTTTTCTCCTGTAATATCAATTAAATTCAGCATATTTTGGTATTAGATGTATGCAAGAGGTAGTAAATATCGATACCTTAAAAACTTTGCATACTTTCATTGTAATGAGTTTTGGAATAATATTCTGAGGAAATTCTACAGATAGTAACAGTATATTCCTATTACATAAAAGAATAGTTTGAATAATAGTAGCTGCCAAATCTAGGGAATCGTGTAGGACAATTTTCAAAAAACTACAAATAATGCCCGTGGTCTGTCAATATAGTGGATAAAGCATCAGCATGTAGAGCTGAAAACCCGGGTTCGAGTCCCGGTGCCTGAGAGAATTTTTCTCTGTTCTATCCATCCCTCATCATATGATAACGCAGAATTCCTGCATGGAAATATCATATGTACTTCGATACATCATATTAATAAGTGTCAATATATGTTTTCATTAATAAATTTCCTCGTATGTAATCGTAAAAGCTTTGTAACTAATTGAATAGTTCATAACATAAATACTCGTCAAAGAAACGACTTTTATACTACATCGGCAAGTCTATCATGCTATCAAAAAAGAAGTGCCTTACATGGCAGTAAAAAGTTTTCCTATGGATATAAAAAATCAAAATAAGATTATTTAGGACCAAATTAAAGAAGTATTTAATTTCTCACGCATTCTATTCTGTAAGTGAATTTATGACATTCAACAATACGGCATGGATATTTTTTGTCTTCTATGAAGTATTGATACTAACCCCTTGTGTTGTATTAGTACCTACATGTTCCATATTATGGCTGTGAAGCGATGTACGAATACCATGGAATGTAAATACAATACAATACAATTGATATTAGAATGAACTATCCCACCCTCCCGTTTTCATACTAATTAGGTTATTTTATGACAGCAAAACCTTATTAATTACAGGCTTTAAATCCTGAAAAAAAAACTGTCAAATGAGTGTACTATACACTTACATGGAAATTTCATATGAAAACATTACATCTAAAAAATTACCTAACCTAATAAGTATAGCAGAAGTTAATTATGTAAGTCTACTAGATAGTTTTTGTACAACGCTACAAAACAAAAAAATCCTGTTGTAATTAAAAAAAATTGAGAGGATATGACGTGCCAGTATATTATATTACTTTCAGTCTGTTTATTTTCACGTTCTTGAATAATCTAATGTTAAATTTCTTCTTTTTGTAATCCGTTGCTTGAAATAAAGCTGTAGGTTCTCATTCACAAAAAACTAGTCTAAAAGTTTATTAGTTACGTTTAGCTGACTTTGCCAAAGCAATTAGTTCTTTATAAACTTGAAAATCAATGACGTATGTGTGCTTCAATTATTCGCTCTTTATGAGAAGTCTATTTACTAAAGCAGAATGTAATTTATTTCTTATTTAATTTTTATTGACGGCCAATGTTGAAGTTATGTATTCTGTTGCTGCTGATGAATAAGGTAGACAAAGCTTATATTCAACTATTTTTTTTAATTAGGGTTACTCTTACAGAATTTTCAATTCGAGAAAAAAAAAATTTCAAAACTCCATTAACTCCTACGGCCCTAAATTAGAAAAGCAAGAGCTCTCATATTAAGAAACACAAATGGATATACAGAGTGTCCCAGAAGCGTTGGCCAAACATAATGAAACACAGACGTTAGGTCCTTTTTATAATGTCCACAATTTTAATGTCCATTTTATTATGTCCATTACATAAAAGTCCATTACACTATGTCCATAAATATATGTCCAATGTAGTATATGTCCACTTTATTTTAGCCCAATTGCACAAATTTTATGTCCACTACATGATCGTACAATACATTATGTCCATCTACAAATTTACTTCAATTCCCTACTCAATCTCTTCTGTCTGTTCATCTTCATACAGCTTCAGATGATAAATAATAGCTTTTGAGGTAAGTTCTGGTATGTACTTCTTCGTTGTAGTGGTTGTAATTCCGAATAATCTCTTCTACTCGACTTAAATTTTTGTAGGTACGACCTTTTAATAGGGTGTCGCACATTCAAATGCCCGCCAAGCAATTGGATTATGTGCCAGCCCTCGACTATGTTAGTTGTTCGATGTTGTCCTGCCAGAACCTGATTATAAGTGTTCCATATTTCAGGTGCGAATCTAGGTGGCATTGCTCTTCTTCTTCTTCTTCTTCTTCCTCGAGCAGGTGTTCCTCGGATGTAAGTTCTTTCCATGTACAATGCTAAATCCATTACGTCAGGCTCAATATTATCTATAAGGCTATCAAAAACAGCCTGAACATCTTCCAGTGGTACAAAAGGAATTGACATCAAAGTAGACTTAAATAAAAGTGGACATAAATGAAAGTGGACTTAAATAAAAGTAGACATAACAGTCATGGACCCACAAAAAAATGGACGCACATAAAATGTGGACATAAATGAAAGTGGACAAAATTATTAGAGGACATAAGTCATATGTACATGATTTCAATGGACTTAACGTCTTGGAAGCAACATAATATATTAAAAAATGATAGATTTTTGGTTATTTAGTATCAAAGTATCTTTTCCATTTCATTTCCAAACTAGACTGTTGATATTACTAAGGTTTGCATGTGTTCAGTGACAGAAAGTATCACTTACTCGATGATACTTCTAAGAAAACTGTGAACAAATAATATTGATTCCGATGAAATAGTCACACTGATTCAATTTTATATCCCTCCATTTAGATCTAGGAGAAATGTCATATTTAATCTCCTAAGATCGTGAAACATATTTCATATGAACTCACCATTAATTAAATGTCAATGAACATCAATTCCATGAGAGCATCTATGTCTGTGTTTATTTACACTAGAAGTGGAAAAACACCCGGTGGTGTTATGGCGAACCTAAAGGAACGTAGTGGGTGTGTATTGGAATACCATAGTACACGGAGTGTAGTGAGAGTTCAGCGTACCTTCAGGCGGGACTTTCAACATGCAGCATCTACTGACAAGACGATTCTGAGATGGTAGAAAACACACCATCTAGGTTCCTGTGGGTTCGCCGTAACTTTCTAAATGCTTCAGAATTCACACTGAGTAAAATGTAAACATTCACACCGTTTAACACAATTTCCTTCTATCCAACAATGCCACAACGACAAGCGAAGGAATCGGAACATCGTCTTTCTTCCGTCAACAATTACAATTAGACATCCCCTGAAATTCTTTGTCACCGGTATGAATTTCGTAATACGCATAGTTACAAAATTACAGCAATGTATAATCACGGAAAGTTTCTGTGGACACACTGTACATTAATAAATTAATTGTGACCATACAACGAGCTTTCTGTTTTTAATTATAAATCAATAACAGAAGTAAATACAATAGCGAAATGATAATGTATTAGAATTCAGTGCATCCGAACTTGGGGCTTTCGAAATAAACAACAAAATCTTTACTCCCATGTAATACATCTATGGCACCCAAAACTTAATACATCTATTGTCCCTGAATATGAGAACTGAATGGCAAACTTATTGGACAGTTGTTTCTCTCAATGACAATGTTTTTGGACATGTAAAACCTCTGTAAGGTCAAAGCCTGCATTGAGACAGAAAACAATTCTGAACGTGCCCTGTCGTCTTAGATGTCCTTCAAGTAGGAAATAAAGTAGAAGAAAACATTTGGGCGTTCGTTATATTCAGGGCTTCTGAAATAGGAAATAAAGTAGAAGAAAACATTTTTCGGCTTCATTATATTCAGGGCTTCTGAAGTAGGAAATGAAGTAGAAGAAAACATTTGTGTGTTCGTTATATTCAGGGCTTCTGAAGTAGTAAATAAAGTAGAAGAACATATTTTGACGTTCGTTATATTCAGGGCTTCTGAAGTAGGAAATAAAGTAGAAGAAAAGATTTGGGCGTTCGTTATATTCAGGGCTTCTGAAGTAGGAAATAAAGTAGAAGCTAAGAATTGGGCGTTCGTTATATTCAGGGCTTCTGAAGTAGGAAATAAAGTAGAAAAAAGATTTTGACGTTCGTTATATTCAGGGCTTCTGAAGTAGGAAATAAAGTAGAAGAAAAGATTTGGGCGTTCGTTATATTCAGGGCTTCTGAAGTAGGAAATAAAGTAGAAGCTAAGAATTGGGCGTTCGTTATATTCAGGGCTTCTGAAGTAGGAAATGAAGTAGAAGAAAAGACTTGGGCGTTCGTTATATTCAGGGCTTCTGAAGTAGGAAATAAAGTAGAAGAAAAGATTTGGGCGTTCGTTATATTCAGGGCTTCTGAAGTAGGAAATAAAGTAGAAGAAAAGATTTGGGCGTTCGTTATATTCAGGGCTTCTGAAGTAGGAAATAAAGTAGAAGCTAAGAATTGGGCGTTCGTTATATTCAGGGCTTCTGAAGTAGGAAATGAAGTAGAAGAAAAGATTTGGGCGTTCGTTATATTCAGGGCTTCTGAAGTAGGAAATAAAGTAGAAGAAAAGATTTGGGCGTTCGTTATATTCAGGGCTTCTGAAGTAGGAAATAAAGTAGAAGAAAAGATTTGGGCGTTTGTTATATTCAGGGCTTCTGAATTAGGAAATAAGTTAGGGAAAACTTTTGGGCGTTCGTTATATTCAGGGTTTCTGAAGTAGGATATAAAGTAGAAGAAAAGATTTGGGCGTTCGTTATATTCAGGGCTTCTGAAGTAGGAAATAAAGCAGAAGAAAAGATTAGGGCGTTCGTTATAATCAGGGCTTCTGAAGTAGGAAATAAAGTAGAAGAAAAGATTTGGGCGTTCGTTATATTCAGGGCTTCTGAAGTAGGAAATAAAGTAGAAGAAAATATTTGATCTTCATTATATTCAGGGCTCGATACAGGATGCACCTTAAAAACAAATTTATTGTGAATAAAATCATTTAATACGAGCAATTGAAAATAACAAGCCTCTTGTCATCCATCTTCGTGAAGACGTCTACGCAATTTTTTTTAAATATCTCAACTTGGGCTATTATTTTTGTAAGTCGCTTGATATTACTTCCAGCACAAAACTGGCATTCAGAGGCTAGAAGGCTTGCCTCGAACATCAACATTGTTACAGCTCTCCCTCCTCTGCCCAGCTTCTTACTTGGTTCTTCTTCATCTATCACTATTACGCGAATTGCGGTCAACTTCTCCCAGCTTTATTCCTCTCGCCCTGAGGTTGTCTTTCTATATAAATTTCACATCTCAGTTATGAGACAAACATAAATAGTGTTCTGCACACCACTTCTAATTCCTCAAACTCTTCTTGGCCACATAAGCAGTAAGGTAAGCAAAACGTAATCCAGAATGATTAGAAACTCGGTTTCTTGTTTGAGGACGTGAAATCGACTCCTGAAAAGAACGAGAATTAAAAATTTCCATCGATCTTGGAGAAACGGAAGCAAGTATTTAACCATCTGGATCAGAGTCTATTGTAAAAGTACTGTATAAAGTAGCGTAGGAATATATTATTATTATTATTATTATTATTATTATTATTATTATTATTAACATAAAGTTACAAAGGCAAATAGGTCTAATCTTTTTTTAGTCAAAAAAATTAGAATGGAAAGAATAAATCAAATAGCTAGAATTGAAAGAAAAAGAAATTCGATAAGAAAAAAAGTTCAGTTTTTTTAATAGTACTATCAGTAAATAAGATAAAACATATATATTCAAAAGTTTTAAATGTTCTAGAATAATGAAAGATTTATATATGATAGCTGCACATAGCAGATCAAAACGCATCAAAATGCGAAGTACATCTTAGCCAAGTATCAACATACTAAAATGAATTGAGTCTTGCACAAAACTAATAGCAAGTGCAAGATAAAACATCTTATATTAAATAGTTAAGTTTAAAAGTTATATTAAAAATTGTATATCTACATGTAAATTATAAAGTAGGCTATGTAATGTAAGGTTTTAATGATTATAGGCTATGTAGGCTATGTATATTTTTTTGTCTGTGAACTATAACAAATACCGTATATCATATTATTATTATTATTATTATTATATTGGAAGAAAACTAAAGAAGGCAAACTCGCGAATTCTAAATGAGGCAGTAGAGCAAGTGGGCAGCTTCAAATACTTGGGGTGTGCTCTAGGCAGTAACATGAGCTGCTGCCAAGAAATCAAAAGGAGGGTAGCAATGGCAAACAAAGATTTTAATAGAAAAAGAAGTATCTTCTGCGGATCTTTGGAAAAAGAATTAGAAGAGATTAGTAAAGTGCTTGTGTGGAGTGTGGCAGTGTATGGGGCAGAAACATGGACATTACGACAAAGTGAAGAGAAACGAATAGAAGTATTTGAAATGTGGATATGGAGAAGAATGGAGTGTGTGAAATGGGCAGATAGAATAAGAAATGAAGCTGTGTTGGAAAGAGTGGGTGACTAAATAACAATCCTGAAACTGATCAGGAAGAGAAAAATGAATTGACTGGGTTACTAGTTAATAAGAAAGTGCTTACTGAAGGATGCACTGGAAGAAATTATGAACGGGAGAAGAGTTCGGGGCAGAAGAAGATATCAGATGATACACAACATTAAGATATATAGATCATATGTGTAGACTACTGTAAGAAAACGGCGAAAAACAGAAAATACTGGAGAATGCTGCGTTTGTAGTGAAAGACTTGTCTTTGGGCAGAAAACTATGAATAAATTAATTTAGGGGTGGTGGTGGTGGTGGTGGTGGTGGTGGTGGTGGTGGTGGTGGTGGTGGTGGTGGTGGTGGTGGTGGTGGTGGTGGTATTTGACAAGATGAGACCAAGAATTGATCATAGATTACCTGACATTCAAAATCCAACCAGGTAATCTGCCCAAGCAAGAATCCAATCCACGCTCGAGCGAAAATGAGGATCGACAGACAATTGCCTCAGCCGACTGAGTTACGCCGGTGGGTCTCTTCTCTGTTCTATGCTACTCTTTTTATTCTATGCTACTCTCATCTTTTATCTTTTGTGTTATTCTCCCTCCCCCCTTCCCATGCTTAACTTAATATGACCATATTACTAATTTCTTCCTCAACAATTGTTTATTATCAACAGTAATCTCACTAGATGTTTTGATTTATCTAGAGAAAATCAAAACTCGAGCGGGATTTAATTGACGATTACACGATTAGAAGAAAGTATATAAAGATTAGAAGCAACGAAGTACTCCAATACAATAAAATATTAATTGACTTACGAAAATACAACTGTCTTCAAATGTATTATTGTACCATCTCAACATTACAAATATTACGCTAGATGCATGCTAGATGGCAGTAGTGAGCAATGCCTTCTCGTTGAGAAGTTTTAGATCTAGCTATACACGATGGCAATGTCACTAGTCAAGAAGGCTTCGTTGATTCAGTTTCATTTTTATTATTTAAACAGTTGCATTCCACTTCAATTATCCGAATCCCAGTAATCAACGTCACTTGACAGATGATTATGAATAAATCTTAATATTAAACAATCTCTGATACGTGACTATCCATAATATCATATAGCAGAAGCTATAACATAACCTAACTAATATACTGTACACAAGTGTTAGAAAAGTTTTAATTAACGACGATGACATAAGAAATAAACATGAATAATTTTAAAAGGAATAATTATTGAATGTACAATTTTCAAATTTGAATGTGCTTGGTGGTTCAATTGATGTTATATTGGACGTGGCGTAATAGAAGTGGAACTCATTGATTTAGGCCAACATGGTGTAGTCAACTTATTCAGGATTTCCGAATGGTGCTCTTCATTTGTTTGTAAATCGGATTTCAGAAGGTGCATAGGTATGATCAGTGATTTTTATTAATTCTTGTTCTTGAATGCCAATGCGAGTCATATTTGAAACTGGTGTGCATCGATTGGAGTGGTTTGTAATTTTAAATATCTATATATATATATATATATATATATATATATATATATATATAATTTGAACTGGTAATGGAAATTACGGGAAAACACTTGGACGGATTTTAATAAATGACCCCTCATTTTGAAGCTTGGAACTCAAATTTTTCGGAAAAATAGTACCTTTCAGTGAAATGTCAATTTTTGAAACATAATTTTCCTATTTTCCAAAATCCATCTGTCGTCAGTTTTGAGAACTAGCTAATAGCATTCACGGCCGACTTGATATTCCCTTCGCTTTTTTGTAAAGGAGGGGCGAAGCGAGCATCAAGTCGGCCGTGTTGCATTTCAGAATAAAACAAAACACATACTACAGTAAACAATATTACACGAAGGCCATGATCTGCAAGAATGCTGACATATTTAGAGCTCAAATTAAATTGATTATTAAAAACTTAACTTACTAAAAATAATTTACAGGTTCGATTCTGTGGTCTGTAATTTTCTGGGTACAGCTGTGTATTGGATATTAAAAACTACAAAACTTGAGGTGGTTTGATGACATTGTTACCATTATAAATGAAATATTATTGTAGTTAATGCCATGATGCGACTATTTTTCATTAATTATACATATTAATGTTATATTGATGATATGAAAGTGGAACGTTTTGGGGTTATATAAGTAGATGTAGAGAATATCTTAAATTAGATTTTGATTTCTATATTTTACTGAGTGGCGGCTATATAGTATATATAGTATATGTTACTGAATGCTATAAAACTTACGTAAGATAATAATATTATTAAAAATCAAATCTTTTTATAATTATTAATCAAGTGGTGTTGGGTCTTTTTCATATATTTAATGGCGGTGTGGTGTAGATATTTATATGCGTGGTTCTCTTCAGTATTGGCTCTAGAGTATCTTTCATTGTTATGGAAGCAAACAACTTTCCGAATGTCTGGTATTCTTCATTGAAAATAAATCTGAAAAATGTTTATTTGTACGTCTAATGAACTTAGTTTGCAGCATTTGCTGCACAAGCCACTAGTATATATATATATATATATATATATATATATATATATATATATTTTTTTTTTTTTTTTTTTTTTTTTTGACGTCCAGACCAGCGTAGTTTCAAATGTTGGCAAACAAAGAAACAAATGCTAGGGACGCGATAAAATTAAACAAATGCTAGGGACGCGATAAAATTGTGCGATAAGCAGCCATGATTGGTTGAAATACGTCCTTTCGTACCGTTTTATTGGTCAGAAGTAGTATGACGTAGTAAGAGTGTAATAGTCATTGCAATCCGTTTCAATAAATAAAAGCTACTGAATTACAAGAATTTTTACTATGATATGTAAAAATATATTACCATCGCACG
The DNA here is from genome assembly GCF_040183065.1 of Periplaneta americana. Taxonomy (NCBI): domain Eukaryota; kingdom Metazoa; phylum Arthropoda; class Insecta; order Blattodea; family Blattidae; genus Periplaneta; species Periplaneta americana. Next base: position 119,985,414 of record NC_091129.1, read on the forward strand.
TTTTTACATGTGAAACAATTCTTCCAACTGACATACAACGAGATAATTTTACTGGAGGATTACATGGTTCTTGCGGCGTGCTTAGACACGAAGTTCCCTTACCCTGATTGCATAGTTTCCTCATCTCACGGTAACTTCGCAGTTTGTCTTAGTAACGAATTTATCAAACCCTTAGACGCAAATCTGATTGCGTACATATTAGCAGATGGGACGGGGAATTCCACAATTCGCGCTGTTGATTTGTTCCTGGCAGTATGTACTCTGCTTCGTGCACCAACTTAAATTACTACCAACCTCATCCTGTCATGGCCTCCTTACTCTCGCAAATTCTACAAACAATTCAAAACCTCCGATAACAACTCATGTCTTTACTTAGACAAACTCTCACACGCAAACATTCTCATGGGGGCAGATAAAAAAGTTAATTTTTTTCTTCCACGTGTTAATGATGTTAAAACAAGCGCTAATAAAAGTTTTGGTCACTCGACCACAATTACGAGGCCGTCCAGAAAGTGATTTTCCTTGGGCCGTTGACAGAAAGAAAGCACAATTTCATGAAATTATTTATTGAAATAGATACAGCAATTATTACGCTATTTTTCAACATATTCCTCACTGGAATTGAGGCATTTGTTATATCATGGGATCAATTTTTGTATCCCTGTGTCATAGAAGTCTGTCGCCTGGGATCGGAACATGTGTGCGACAGCCGTCTGCACCTCTCTGTTTATCTTCTTCGAGTCCCTCTTATTACTATTTAAAATCATCCACACCTCCACTCCCTCTTACCTAGTATCTCGTTTTGTTTACCTTTCACTACCTCGAACCCGGAACATGTACCTTCCATCTATTCATCTGCACAGAACATCATTCTACTAATCTATCGATTCCACGCCTCTGGAATTCTCTCCCTGACCATGTCAGAGACTGTCGGACAATATCAAAATTCAAATTTAAATTAAAGAATCACATTCTAGTTCATGGAATTGCTTGTTGAACACCTGTCAGGTTGCGCAACTTCGGCTTAACCCATGACATATAGTAAATATTGTAACTATGCTGTTATAAAGTTGAAAATTAATATGCAATGTAGTCCACACCTGTGGAGTAACGGCTAGCGTGTCTGGCCGCGAAACCAGGTGGCCCGGGTTCGATTCCCGGTCGGGGCAAGTTACCTGGTTGAGGATTTTTCCGGGGTTTTCCCTCAACCCAATATGAGCAAATGCTGGGTAACTTTCGGTGCTGGACCCCGGACTCATTTCACCGGCATTATCACCTTCATCTCATTCAGACGCTAAATAACCAAAGATGTTGATAAAGCGTCGTAAAATAATCTACTAAAAAATATGCAATGTACATATTATTAAAGAAGTACCTAATTTTTCACGTCTTCTGTTCTGTAAGTGCATTTATGACATTCAACAACGCTGCACGAATAGTTCTGTCTTGTATTAAGTATAGATACTAACCCCTTGTATTGTTTTAGTATATTATAAAACTCTTCTGTACACAGAATAATTCACGAGGATTTACCATCACTTATGGAGCTTATTTCCGAAGGCATTCTGAACGAAAAAGTCATAACAACATATTTGTCCTAATTTCAATATTTTGAGAGTTATACTAATTTGAAATTGTTAGTAAAATACCTTTTTTTCCCCTTCAGTTTTAAGAGTAAAAAAATATTACAGATAGAGAATGAACTATTCAGAAGTATCATTTCTTTAATTGGCTAGTGTTCTGAAGCTAAAAATGTGTTGTTAAATGCTTTGTAGAGATTTGTTTTTAAATTTTTAACTAAAAATTACATCATTCTTACACATATATCACAAAAATTGTTACAAATCATACGACTTTGGGAACTCGATTCTTTACAGTTTAATTATGCATCCTAATGTACAGTCTTGAAGAATTTACAAGAGCGGCGTGATTTGTAACAAATGTTGTGATAAATACGTAAGAAAATGTAGCTTTGTAGTTAAAAATTAAAAAAAAAATTGTACGAAGCAACTATGGAATCCACAACACATTTTTAGCTTCAGAATACTAGCTAATTAAAGAAATGATACTCCTGAATAGTTCATTCTTTATCTGCAATATTCTTTTATCCTTAAAACTCAAGAATAAAGGTATTTTGCAAACAACTTCAAATTTGTGTAGTTCTGAAGATATTGAGATTAGGACAAATGTTTATATGACATTTTTGCACAGAATGCCTTCGAAAATAAGCTTCGTAAGTGACGGTAAATCCTCATGAATCACTCTTTATATTTAAACTAGAATGCGACTTTAAGACTTTATAGTACTATTAAGATTTTTTTCCCGTTTGACATGTTCCATATTCTAGCTGTGAAGCGATGTACGGATACCTGGAATGTAAATAAATTCAATACAATCAAGCTGACATTGTGCTTGCCGTACGATATCTAATACGCTGGCAATCAGGTATTCTTACTGAAGCCCGATTGGCAGCTCAGTATACAGCATCGAACAACGTAGCTGCCCATGTGCGGCCCGCAAAGAGCTCGGTCGGTTGAGAATCAAAAGCGCTTAGAGGTTAGGTAATCTTCACAACAGTACACACGAGTACAAAAACTCAGTGCACGTGGTGAAAATGTACACGAATGCACATCTCTGAATGATACATACGAATGATTTGTCGCCTCTTTTCTACCAACATAACGCGACCAGAAGTTCAATACTCCGAAATACTATCCATTATGCTAATTGAAATACTATCCATTATGCTCATTGGTGTGCCACTCTACAATGAAAATAAAAAAGTAAGCAAATTTAATAATGTTTGTGGGTATTACAGTCGCCGGAAATAGCGTCCGGTGAATTGAAATTGTTATTCCTTTTACAACACGGAGTAATGTCACCCAGTCGTATAGTATTCTTCCTCCCTTTCCAATTACATTTACAAGTATTATAGGATTATTGTTTCCGATGTATTGAATTTGTGCCTTTGCAATTTCAAAGGGATTTGCCCGCTGTTGCCGGAGGTAACTGCATTCATCTTGCATGCGGTACAGTAGCGACCCCAGCCAAATAGACCGGCATGAGGGACAGCTGGTTAGGTGGTACCCTGTCACATCCTACGAGCACAGTCTAGTATATGCAGTCGCGAAGCTCAATACGTAGTAAATATGCAAACATTAGGTAGTTGCTCACCACTAGGATCGCTAATATCGCCTCATTACAGGCAATGCAAAATAGTATCGTCACAATCTATTGTTTCTAGCACCCACGAAACTCAAGCTTCGTGACTGTATATATTAGATTGTGCTACGAGTCTGTCAGTCATTTTAGCAATCAGTCGTGAGTCAATATGTCGACCTAACACTCGAAGAAATAATAGATCAGACAGTTGGCACGTCAATCGAATAATCAAATGTTATTTTCATCGAATAATTAGTGAGTCTGGCAGTTGATCAATCAATCTGTGGCTCAGGCTGTTTCACTATCAGTCGGTGACTCAAACAGTCGCTAATCAATCAATGAGATAGTCACTCAACCGTTGAATCTGACAGTCATTCAGCCAATTAGTCGGCTAGGCAGACAATAAATCGACAGGTCGTCAGTCTACAAAATAACTGTTTTACATCCAATCAATCAGTAGGAGAATCAGACAGTGGATCAAAAAGTCGGTAAAACAGTCAATCAATCAATCAATCAATCAATCAAACAGACAGTTGATCTATCGGCCAGTGAAACAGACAATCTACCAATCATTTGGTGAATGAGACAGTCAATCAATCAGTCGGTCGGTGAATCAGACAGTTGATCAATCACTCGATGAATCAGACAGTCGTCAGTCAGTGAATCAGACAATCGATTAATCAGCACGGGAAACAATCGATCAATGAATTTGGTGAATCATACAATCAATCCATCGGCTAGTGAAACATACAATCGAGCAATCAGTCGGTGAATCAGACAGTCGATCAACCAATCAGTAAATCAGACAGTCGATTAATCAACACGGGAAACAAACAATCGATCAATTTGGTGAATCAGACAATCGATTCATCCGCCAGTGAAACGTACAATCGTTCAATCAGTTGGTGAATCAGATAGTCGATAAATCAGTCGGTGAATCAGATAGTCGATCAATCAATCAGTGAATCAAACAATCGATCAATCAGTCAGTAAATCAGACAATCAATCAATCAGTCGATGAATCCGACAGACGATCAATCAGTCTGAGAATCAGACAGTCGACTAATCAGCACGTGAAACTGACAATCGATCAATTAGTTGCAGAATCAGACAGTAGATCAATCAATCAGTGAATCATACAGTAGATAAATGAATCAGTGAATCAAACAATCGATCAATCAGTCAGTAAATCAGACAATCAATCAATTAGTCGATGAATCAGACAGTCGACTAATCAACACGTGAAACTGACAATCGATCAATAAGTTGGTGAAACAGACAGACGATCAATCAGTCTGTGAATCAGACAATCGACTAATCAGCACGTGAAACTGACAATTGATCAATCAGTTGGTGAATCAGACAGTCGATACATCGACCAGTGAAACATACAATCGATCAATCAGTTGGTGAATCAGATAGTGGGTCAATCAGTTGGTGAATCAGACAGTAGATCAATCAATCAGTGAATCAGACAGTCGATCAATCAGTCTGTGAATCAGACAGACGATCAATCAGTGAGTGAATCAGACAGACGATCAATCAGCGCGTGAAACTGACAATCGATCAATTAGTTGGTGAATCAGACAGTCGATCCATTGGCCAGTGAAACATACAATCGATCAATCAGTTGGTGAATCAGATAGTCGATCAATCAGTCGGTGAATCAGGTAGTAGATCAATCAACCAGTGAATCAGACGGTCGACCAATCAGTTGGTGAATCATATAGTCGATCAATCAGTCGGTGAATCAGACAGACGATCAATCAGTCTGTGAATCAGACAGTCCACCAATCAGTCTGTGAATCAGACAATCGATCAATCAGTCTGTGAATCAGACAGCCGATTAATCAGCACGTGAAACAGACAATCGATCAATCAATTAGTGAATCAGACAATCGATCAATCAGTCAGTGAATCAGACAATCGATCAATCAGTCGGTGAATCAGACAATCGATTAATCAGTCTGTGAATCAGACAGCCGATTAATCAGCACGTGAAACAGACAATCGATCAATCAATTAGTGAATCAGACAGTCGGTGAATCACACAGTTGGTCAATCTGTCGATGAATCAGACAGTCGATCAACTAGTCGATGATAAATTAGATTTAAAATGGATTTAACATGATGCTGGCAGTGACAATGACCTCTGCGGTGGCTAGCCTGTCACACAAGTTTTGAGTCCCTGTCAGATCTGGGATTTTCCATTGAAAAATACATACTGACACTTGTGGCGAACAAGGTTCCAATTGGGGTTATTCTCGGGGTTATTCCGTTTTCCCCCATATTAGGCACCTACATCATTCCGTCACCATTTCTCAATTTCGTCATCATTCCATAGCGTTCCCCGATCGCCAGCTGAGCGCGCCAATGCTCTACCGATTGAGCTACCCAGGAACTATTCCAGACGCCGGCTCAATTATTCCCCTTATATCCACACACCTCAAGTGGGTTGACAGAACGTCAACACCACTTAATGTAGGTTTAATCTCATATGTTAAATTCACTGTTAAACTGATTTAACGACATGTTAAATATTTAACAAAGCTTGGTTAAACTGAGACTAAGACGAAAGAATGGTATCCCGTCAAACTGAGCTAATGGCAGAAATGTGCCATACTGTAGACTAAAATGGTGCGATTAATTTCGAGAAACGTCTCTGTTTCTTCATATTTTATTCACCATTAAATAAATATTATTTTTAAATCTAAGAAATTTACAATAAACCCAGTAACTAAATTAATAACCATGTAAGCATTTCGTAGACGAGTCCGTTTATCGTGGCATTCAGTAGGTCTAGTTTAACTGAACACCGACTCCGTGCTATCTGTCCCCCTTTCCGCGCTAAATTGACACAACCGAAGCATTATTCAAAGAATCCCATTAGTAATCACATGCATTAATCCCCACTGTACAACTGTAAGCCACGCACAACTCAATAGGCAAAACAATCTTATTTCCCTGTTCATTTGTCAGTATAACAGATACGGGGATGTAAATTATTTGGAGAGCGACAAAAGAGCAACGGAAATAATGTATGCCGGCACAAATACTATTTCCATCGTTGTCATAGTAATCATTTGTACTAATTTTAGGCCTACCCATAAGCACAGAATGGTTTTTCATCCGACAACCAAATCAAATTAGTGAAATGATCCAGTACATACAATAATTCATACCGGCATGTGCTGGTAAAAAAGTTTAACCACGCGTGTATCGTCACCTACGTTTATAAAACGAACAAGCAATAATTTTACACAAGAGAAAAAAATATATATACTGTACATAGGCTCAAGTCTGACAGAGTGCAGGGTTTCGCGTAGGACTACGTGATGTGTTGGATGACATATAAGAAAATTTGTTTTGAACAAAAGTGAATTGCTATTCCCGACGGTCCAGGTCCAGGCACAATTTCGATACAATGCCTAGCCGATTTTGAAGAATGCGTTTGAGCCTAAAGAAAGCAGAAAACAGTACAACGTGATCTGTTGTAACGAGAATCCAAGCCCCAGGATGTCGGAAAGACATCACGTAACAAACACTTTCACGTCTGAGTATTTCTGACAAAATAAATATTATTCAACGCCTTGAAAACGGAGCAAATATCAAGGCCAAAACTGGAGAGTTTATTTATTTATTTATTTATTTATTCATTTATTCATTCATTTATTATTTATTTATTTTTTATTTATTCATTCATTTATTCATTCATTAATTTATTCATTCAATAATTTATTTATTCATTTAATTCATTGATTTAATTCACTTATTTTATTAATTTGTTCATTCATTCATTTAATTCATTAATTTAATTCCTTGATTTAATTAATTCATTCATTTATTTACTTATTTATTTATTTACTTATTTATATATTTGCTTATTTATTTATATACTTATCTATCTATCTATCTATCTATCTATCTATCTATCTATCTATCTATCTATCTATCTATCTATCTATCTATCTATCTATCTACCTACCTACCTACCTACCTACCTACCTACCTACCTACCTATCTATCTATCTGTCTATCTATCTATCTACCCGTCTGTCTATCTATCTATCTATCTACCCGTCTGTCTATCTATCTATCTATCTACCCGTCTGTCTATCTATCTATCTATCTATCTATCTATCTATCTATCTATCTATCTATCTATCTATCTATCTATCTATCTATCTATCGTCCACACCTGTAGAGTAACGGTCAGCGCGTCTGGCTGCGAAACCAGGTGGCCCGGGTTCGATTCCCGGTCGGGGCAAGTTACCTGGTTGAGGTTTTTCCCGGGGTTTTCCCTCAACCCAATATGAGCAAATGCTGGGTAACTTTCGGTGCTGGACCTTGGACTCACTTCACCGGCATTATCACCTTCATCTCATTCAGACGCTAAATAACCTAAGATGTTGATACAGCGTCGTAAAATAACTACTAAAAAATCTATCTATCTGTCTATCTACCTATTTATTTATTTGTTTGTTTGTTTGTTTGTTTGTTTGTTTGGTTGGTTGTTTGTTTGTTTATTTATTTATTTATTTATTTATTTATTTATTTATTTATTTATTCATTCATTCATTTATTTATTCTGTTGTCGGCGAATCATTGCACACAATTTCACGGCAATCAACAAAACACTTCGTAACTGAAAGCACTGCCGATTCTGTGCAAATGTATAATATTGGGACGTTATACTGGATGAAAGTTGAGATTAAAATAACAGATAGAAAACCAAAACAAGAAACCCTTTCTCGTCTATTTCGCACATGCATAAGATTTTTATAGTTGTCATGGAAACACTACAATATGATCGGCACGGAAGTTACAAGAAGTGTTGTTAGACTTCTTTGCGATCACCAAACTGGAATTTTGTCGCATGTTAACAATAATATACGCATTATAATGCTATTTTCTGCTTTCCACTTTCCGACGGAAAATTAAGAGTTTATATGGATGACATGCTTTTCTAAAGTAGTCTATTACTTTACAATGAATAGAATTAGCTAAGTAAGTAAAGTGTTAACATAAGTGAAAAGAAATTTAATTAAGTCAGTCTATTTCATTGTGGTATAAAATTATGATGTCAGGTTAAAAGCTTCGTAAATGGGAGTATGGTCCATGCAGTCATACATGCTATCAGAAAAAAATATATATATGGCATCATAAACTTAGTGTCAAAAATGAAACATAACAAAATTGGTGCCCAATAGTAAAGGGGCACAACAAAGACAACCACGTTGTTAAAACACCATGAACATTCCAAACATCCTATTAACCCCAAGAATATTAAAAAAAAACGCTACTTGCTATTTATGCGATATGGCTCACACACATTTTTACCATAAGATAAAAATCAATTTTTCCATACTCTGTACTTCCTGTAGCTTGAGATATAAATTTTGCAACATTGTTTCCGTACTTCAGTGCATTTTAAATGCATCACCATTCTATTTCACGTTTAACGTCTTTTGTTTTCGTTTTGATGTCTGAATTAAAAAATGTTCGAGAATCTATACGAGAAAGAAAAAAGACTGCACCACCTATGGACGAGAAGAGAGAAGTGGATAAAAAAAAAAAACAAGTGAAAAATGATTTACGCTCCTCTATACAAGGAAGAAAAGAGCTGTTCTTGCAGTTGCGAGCGGATGTTGTTTTTCAATATCCTAGAGTGCGTTCAATACCCAACTTCCTATTCTCTGATGTACTGGAAGCATAATTGAGTTGTGAAGCGCGTGGGTGTAATGTATCGGCAGAAGTAGTTGCTTATATACTTCATAAAGGAATTATGAATAGTTTTATTGCGGATATTGCAAGAAATATTTGAGCAATTAAAAACTGAAGACATTATTTATAAAAAAAAAGGCGTAAGTATTTTAAACCGTTACTAGGCTTAATGAGAAATTTTCTAGACATAAGCATACCAGTTACTCAACAGAGAATTAAATAAGTAACACCCATCACAGATCACCCTACAAATTTAATTTACAATTCATGCTGAGAAATAGTCAGCTAAGCCTCTTGTTAATAACATTATATCAAAATATAATTAATTATTTATTCCGTCTTATGGCTTAAGCATTGATTACATATAAAAGAAAACACTGATGTGTTACATCTTATTTAGTCTTAATACTAACGTTTTCGCCCTTTGTAGGGCATCTTCAGGTACGAGATATAACAGATATCATCTAAAATCTATTACAAAAACTTTGCTTTACATTTGGAAATGGCATAACTAGAGTAAAATATGACATAGTGACATGGATGATTAATATTGTCACTGTGTCATATTCTACTACAGTTATGTCATTTCCAAATGTAAAGCAAAGTTTTTGTAATTGATTTTAGATGATATCTGTTATATCTCGTACCTGAAGATGCCCTACAAAGGGCGAAAACGTTAGTATTAAGACTAAATAAGATATAACACATCAGTGTTTTCTTTTATATGTAATCAATGCTTAAGCCATAAGACGGAATAAATAATTAATTATATTTTGATGTATGTTACTACAAAATTAAGTCCAAAGTTACTACAAAATTAAGTCCATAAATTTCTCTGACTCATTTCTGTGCCAGTCGATCAGTTAGCCGGCATTAAGGTTTTTTGGTGTTTTGAGGCGTGGCAATGACCAAACAAGAGCTAAATCAAACTATTTCCGAGAGAGAGAGAGAGAGAGAGGGGAGGAAGGGAGGGCGGGAGGGGGAGTGGGGAGGGGAGAGAGGAAGAGAGAGAGGGAGAGAGGGGGGAGAGGGTGGGAGAGAGTGTGAGTGAGTGAGTGAGTGAGTGAGTGAGTGAGTGAGTGAGTGAGTGAGTGAGTGAGTGAGTGAGTGAGTGAGTGAGTGAGTGTGTAGATATTAATCTGCTTACTTTGTATTGTAGGCTATATGTTTGTTATAGTTTTGGCTGATGAATTGTAAAGGGTGCGTCAGAAAGAACGGATGGATTTCAAACTATCGATACGCAACGAGGAGAGAGATATAGTGAGGGGGACCACGACTGTTGGGTCAGCCATAGAATGCAGTTTCAGTTGAGAATATGGTGTTGGTCTGGTGTACAACGTGCTTTCATCGTAGAGACATTTTTGAAAAATGAAGAGTCTGTGATCGCCACTCAGGACTCATTTCGACATCGGATGTCACGCTAGGATTCCAACTCGGAATACAATTTTGCTGTGGGTGGCTTCATTTCGTATCACAGGTTCAACATTAAAGAAGAAATCACCTGGACGAAATTCTATTGCACTGAGATTGTCCGAGGCTACGGTAAGATCTCGCGCCCTGCGACTTCTTTCTTTGGGACCATTTGAAGGCGTAAGTTTGTAAACATCGATCACATACACTGGACGAACTGAAGACAGCGATTCGTGAAGAAATCGTGGCAATTGCACCAGCTATGACTGTGAAAGTGATGGCGAACATCAGAAAACGCCTCGATGCCTGTATTGAAAGCCAAGGACATCATATGGATAATGTTGTTTTACATAAATAAACTGCATGTATTGGTGAATATGTTGATAACAATAAATTTTTGATTTGATGAATCTTTACAATTTTCTTGCCATGTGAAATCCATCCGTTCTTTCTGACGCACCCTGTATATGCTTTAAATTGAATAGTAATCTCTATACTTCTATTGATGAATTGCTTGTGTTTGTAATTTGAAGTAGTTTGCATGATATGTACTATTATCAATTTCTGTATACCACAACTGATTGAATTGTTTATGCTTTAAATTTAATTAACCTACTTGTTTAGTATTATACATATAGCTCAGCTGATGAATGATCGTTTGCGTTTGTAAATTTCATAATCTGATTGGCTATGTATTGTATATTTTTAGTAGAGTCATCGATGTAGCTCAGTCGGCAGACTCGCTGGGCTGCTGATCCAGAGCTGCGTTCGGGCTTGGGTTGGATCCCCCTTTGATCACATTGAATGATTTCTTCCGAGGTTTTCCCCAGCCGTGGGACAGAATTCGGATGGCTATGGCGAGTCCTCGGCATCAACTCCTTTGATTTGATTACCTGGTTGGGTTTTTCCGAAGTTTTCCCCAACCAAAAGGCAAATGCCGGGTAATCTTTTGGCGAATCCTCGGACTTCACCTCATCTCACTACATCTCGCCAAAATATTGTAAAAAATTGCACAAATTTGTAAAAATTGTAGAAAATTACTAAATTGTAAAACTGTAAAAATTTGCAAAAATTGTAATTGTAATATTGTAAAATTTTGACTTGTTCCAAAAGCTTCATTGCTCATGTAAGATATATGGAATAAGATAAATGAATGAATATCAGACAACGTAGTCCAACAGCATGTAACATCGCCTGTCTCCGAATTGTAGCGGAGATACCCGAAAGGAACTTAGTTTCTGGAGAGCAATCACTTTTTCTTTTGACAGCTATACAAATATTAAGTAAGCGTCATTTCTAATACTTCAACTATTACCTGTAGCAACTGAGGTAATAGTTCAATACAAAGTGGTAAATTTCATCAAAGAAAGGACTTTGTAAAATCGAATTTTCAGCAAAATTTGTGAGGACATGGGTTCGTTATATGAAAATATTCTTTATCATACGAGAGTAGGGCGGCTTTCGTGGAGTAATGTGATGAAAAGAGTATTACAGTTAAGAGCAGAATTTTTATTGTACAGGTACATGCAAGAAATCGGAATATGGAAACCTATTTCCCAATAATATCTTTGGCTCATTATATTGGTCTTCCTTGCTCATATTTTCGAACATTTAGGCACTTTGAATAGTAGCTATTAAGGCCAAGATGTTAATATAATAACAGCCAGGAATAAAATCAGTGGATTTATAAAGAAACTCGACTTCTGGTTAAAGAAATTTCGCATTGGAATTTAGTTGGCTTTAATTTCTTTTAAAGGCAGATTAATGATTTAGCTGCAGTTTGTTGATCTTATGATGAAAAAAAGTCAAGCAAAATTCCATGCAGTTATCTAAAAAAAACTGTGGAAAATATGATTTAAAAGATCTAGTTTTGAAAAAAAACAGTTTTGAGAAAATTAGCCATAAAATTATTGTGATATTGTGTTTACATGACGGGACATTTTAATGCGTAGCTTTGCCAATTATATCGATACCTTAAAATTATTTTCAAGGATATAAAGCTAAAAGTCCATATTAAATTAATATGCGATAAATGAAAAGTAATTTTTATTACCCTGTAAAGTGTATGTTTCAGAAAACGAGCGATACATATTGCTGGCTGGTATTTTGTTTGTAAGGTAGGGCATTTTAATGCATAACTCGGCCAATTTTATAGATATCATAAAACTGATTTTATAGATGTGAAGCTAAGAGTCCATATTAAATTAATATGCGATAAATGAAAAATCACTTTTTCACCGTCGAAAGTGTATGTAAGTCGCCCCTTAAATAATAAACCATGTAGAAATGGACATATTAAAATTGTATAAACTAGGCTACAAATAATTTTACAATCGATTTCTGACAAAAGGTAAGTCGATTTTATCGATAACTATTCTTGGTTTCCATAGTAATATTTTTTATTTGTTTGAAGAAAGTAAATACGGTTTGAAAATAACAGTTACAGGTATAAATGAATATTAGGCGACAGATTTATTGAAAATATGACATACTCGTATATGAGCCTCAGTTCATGCAAATCTTAATAGAAAATATGTTATGAAGCTTTCTTTATGGTCAGCTCAGTGGCTAGAAACGCTCTTTTTATACCAGTGAACTGTCTTCAATTTTCAGCAAACACGAGTAAAATGTTGTGGATCATTTCCTACGAAATGAGGGCGTAAAATCCATGATATTCGTATGGCAAACATTTTGTGAAGAATGTAACAACTGAAATAAGATGAAATACATTAACATAGAATTGACACCGAGACCTGACATGTAGCTAAATTTTGTAGGCCTACTCTTTTCCATCTATATCTATAATGAGCTGTACGGGTAACATCATGCAACGTAGAAAGAACGTTGTTATTATATGCAACATTGTTTAGGGAACAACATACAAATTTCACAGAGAAAAATTTCGATGTGACTTATTAGAGTCTGCATAATACAACAACTAATAATATATTAGCAAAGCTGTCCCAGTGCAGGCCCGGAAGATCCTGACGGTATCGCGATGCCTTTGATCCTAAGGAACCACCCTAGGTGTAGTTCGATCGAAGGTCTCGTTAACGAGCAGTTCGTTTTGAGAGCAGTCTGAACACGACTCGATGCACATCGACGTACCTTCAATGTCATAGGACACACGTGCGTTTGTATTGGTTCAAGTCATAATTAGATTGTACGGGAGAAAATGGAAGAGACATCCCCACCAAATACGACCTCAACTGAATACATGTGAACTCTCCACGTTAACTACACAAGTCCGTCTCTTTGGTTGAAGCTTAGGCTAATGTGATATATGACATGATATGATACGCTATTATGATATGATATGATATGATATGATATGATATGATATATGATATTATATATATGTTATGATATGATATATGATATGATATGATATGATATGATATGATATGATATGATATGATATGATATGATATGATATGATATGATATGATATGATATGATATGATATGATATGATATGATATGATATGATATGATATGATATGATATGATATATGATATGATATATGACATGATATGATATGATATGATATGATATGATATGATATGATATGATATGATATATGATATGATATGATATGATATGATATGATATGATATGATATGATATGATATGATATGATATGATATGATATGATATGATATGATATGATATGATATGATATGATATGATATGATATGATATGATATGATATGATATGATACTATACGGTACGATACGATGCGATACGATATGTTATGATACGATATGATATGATATATGATATGATATGATATATGATATGATTTGATATGATATGATATATGATATGATATGATATATGATATTATATATATGTTATGATATGATATATGATATGATATGATATGATATGATATGATATGATATGATATGATATGATATGATATATGATATATGATATATGATATATGATATGATATGATATGATATGATATATGATATGATATGATATGATATATGATATGATATGATATATGATACTATACGGTACGATACGATGCGATACGATATGTTATGATACGATATGATATGATATATGATATGATATGATATGATATGATATGATATATGATATGATCTGATATGATATGATATATGATATGATATATGATATGATATGATATATGATATGATATGATATATGATATTATATATATGATATGATATGATATGATATGATATGATATGATATGATATGATATGATATGATATGATATGATATGATATGATATGATATATGTCAGCCAACTTTACAATTCATAGTTTGTTTATGAAACAGATTTTTCCTCACTGCTAACTACTAAGTTTTACACTCCTAATAAGTAACTGCTAAAAAGTTGTAATTTTATTAAACAGGCCCCAGATGTTAACCCTCCTGCTACCAACGTTTTTCACAACTTACTACTACCAAGGAGGGTAATACAATTATCTTCATCAAAATCATATACCGGTCTTTGTTAAGTATTTGGAATATTATGTATTATTGCCCATAGACGTCCAGAAAATGTAAAAATATAAATTAATTACCCTAATTTTAAGGAGAGGCGCTACAGAGTGATTCAAAAGTCTCTTTTCATTTTGTTGAAAACGTATACCAAATTAATGAACTTTATATATGTTACTGGTGATACTATGAGATAAGATATAGAGTAAATTTAAAGTTACTTCCCTTCCATTTCAAGGCGAACTCCTCAATGCTATAGAGATTTGACTTGATGAAAACACATTTACGAGCAATGGAAGTCACAATGGACCTACTATAGCACAAATTGTAAATCATTTCAGTTAATTCTTGAAATTTAAATACTTCAGTACAATTTGTACAACAATGAACATCTCAAAAACATTTGTTTTTAATAAAATAAAATCCTAAAGAACACTTTTTAAGTTCTAAAAATAAATAAATAAAATATAAACGTAATAAAAAATTCTAGCTCTGTGTTCAAATTGAAATATTCGAACATCACCTATACTACAATGAGCATCTCGAAAAAAGGACTTCACTAATAAATACTTATAATAAAATCACTTTTAAATAAACCTTATCACACAGAAACAAAAGTATGTCATAAGCTACAAGTTGAATTTTATATCTGGAATTTCCATGGCACAGCTTACAAAGGGGGGTAATAAGATCACCGCAGTTCACACCTGTGGAGTAACGGTTAGCGCGTCTGACCGCGAAACCAGGTTCGAATCTCAGTCGGAGCAAGTTACCTGGTTGAGGTTTTTTCCAGGGCTTTCCCTCAACCCAATAAGATCATTTGCTGGGTAACTTTCGGTGCTGGACTCTGGACTTAGCCTATTTCACCGGCATTATCACCTTCATTTCATTCAGACGCTAAATAACCTGAAATGTTGATACAGCGTCGTAAAATAACCTACTAAAAAATCTTAAAAGTATTTATTTCAGTCACTGACTTCACAGCATATGTTTAAGGTGTGAAACCTTTGCATTACATGTTTAAAAGACGTATGAACGTTTTCGTTGGGCTACGCCAACATCGTCAGATATGACGTACATTTCAGCAATATCAATAATCTCTGCATAATCTCTACAAATACAAAACATATTTAGTGGCATGCAAAATAAAACATACTAAAAACCAACATGGTTGTGATACACATTGACATTCTTGTATGACTGCCCTTATTGTCAATTAATTAAAATACACGTTTAGGTTACAAAATATATATGTTTGCAAGTCTTCACACATAAAATAATGAAGTAACATGATATAAAAGGAATAAAAAATAATAAAATATCAAACTAAGGTAAATATGTATTATGAATGTGAAGAATGAATGAATAAGGGCAGTCATACAAGAATGTCAGTGTGTATCACAACCATGCTGGTTTTTAGTATGTTTTATATTGCATGCCACTAAATATGTTTTGTATTAGTAGAGATTATGTAGAGATATTGATATTGCTGAAATGTACTTCGTATCTGGTGATGTTGGCGTAGTCCAATGAAAACGTTCATACGTCTTTTAAACATGTAATGCAAAGATTTAACACCATAAACATATGCTGTGAAGTCAGTGTCTGAAATAAATACTTTTAAGATACAATACAGACTTCTCTGAAAACTATAAAAATGAATTGCAAAATACTAAAAAAAAGGTCACTCCACATGAATAATGTGAATTACTTCTTAAAGTAGATTAAGTTATCCTTAATTGAGATTGTTAGTAGACATATAACGGACAAACACATGGAATTTCAAAAAGAAATAGAGTGAAAAATGAAAATAATATTGAAAAATCATCAGCGGAGTAATCCTTGGTAGCAAAAGGGTTAAAGCGTGTACAAATAAACTTAACAAAAAAAAAATTGACAAACATCACTAAAATAGTAGCAGATACCATATTGAAGTCTGTAAAACACAAGAGTGATGTTTCCATGGAAACGCTGAATTTCTCAAGTAGCGCATCTTTAAGGTCTATTAAAATCTGGGTCAGGCTAGAATGAGCCTCACTGAGGCTGACCTCTGCGTAAGAAACCTCACCCGGCTGCTGACACGGATTTATGCCGGCCAGGCTGAGGTCAGAGGGGATAAACGCTTCAACAGGGTGCGCAGACATATCACTTCCCTTCCCCCGAGAATAGCGCCACTTCATGACAAAAACAGCGCGCAAGACACAACGCTTTCTTCAATACGGTAAATGAAATTTCCTTCTCTATTTCTATTTCATGGGTCTCCTCCCCCCCACTTCACACCATACTTTAATCCACTTCTCCTTTTCCTTTTTCCATTTCTCCTTTTCCGTCGTCTTCTCCAGTCTATTTCTCAGTGTTGTGCCCCTTCGTCTTTCTTGTCCTCCACATGTTCCTCGTACTCATTGATGATCAGACAGCGCAATTCCGTTTCAAAACGTACAGCGGATCGAGTAGTTTCTTGAGATACAACTACAGTATTATAGTCCGCGTCACCGTTTTTGACGTGTGAAATAAGTAATGGGAACATTAAGTGCGAGTGTTTTACCTTTAGCGTAGTCAGTCTGACAACTGTGTTTGGCAAATGGCTGATGTGACATGTATATAAAATGGTACCATTCTCAGCTGCACTAGCAACATGCTCACAAACTGGGCACTATACAGTAGCGTGCAAATTAATCCGAACAACGTAATTACTTATGTAAAAACACTCAAACGGGATAAAAAAAAGGATCTACGACATACCTCAGTAATCTATGTGGCCTCCCTTGTTCCTAATAACAGCTCTGAGACGATTTGGCATGGATTCCACTAATTTCCCACAAATATTCTTCATTTCTTCATCGCGAAACCATACACCAATGAGGGAAGAAATCATCTTTTCCTTTGTAGAACAATCCATTTTTTGCATTCTTCTTTTGCAAATTGACCACAGGTTCTCAATGGGGTTGATGTCGAGTGAGTTGCCTGGCCAGGGGAGTACCTGAATATTCTTCTTGTTGAAGAATTCTGTAGTTTTTCGAGACGTATGGCATGGTGCCAGGTCTTGTTGGAACGCACCTCTGCCATTCGGAAATGATTTTTGCAGCTGGGGTACGATTCTGGTTTCCAATAAGTGAATATATTTGTCAGAATTCATCATTCCCTTGATAGGTATTAATGCTCCAGGCCCTTCATGTGTAAAACATTACTTTAGGGGGGTATTTGGGTGCTTGTTGGAGATGAGCTGCTATTACTTTTTCGGATCCTTTCCGTACGTAAGAAACACGGTGGCCGTGGACCTCGAAATGAGACTCATCGGAAAAAAGTACATTCTTCCAGTCATTCACTGTCCAGTGTTGATATAATTTTGCCCATATTAAGCGTTTTTTGCACATAACAGGGGTTAGCAGTTGCTTCTTAATAGGCTTACGAGCCCTTCGACCAGCTTCCAAAAGCCTACGCCGCACTGTTGTGACGTGAATATTCGCCCCAGTGGTAGCCATTAACTCGCGGGTTAAGTCGACAGCAGTTAGTCTAGGATTTAATTTACTTTTCCTGACAATTAAACGATCATCTGCAGGTGAAGTCTTCCTTTTCCGGCCACAGTTTCCTTTTTTCTGGGGTGTGATGGATCCAGTCTCCCTGTATCGTTTTATGATCGAATTAACAGTAGCCAAACCGATGTGACATTCTGCAGCAATTTGCCTCTGTGTCATAGAAGAATGCTCTGCTAATGTTATAATTTTAGACCGCTTTCGTGGAGTTGTATCCATTTGTGAAGACGACAGAATGTACACAGGATTGCAGTAGTAAGTCTTCAACACAACTAAAATGCTTATAAGTACAAAACGACAGGCAAAATGTCACATATTATAAAAAAAATGACAGACCTTCAACAATGGAATTACACGTACTACAGATGTCAATTAAAGCGGTATGAGCAGCTGTGAGGCCAACAATGACAGAAAATGTAAAAATATGTCGTGTTCGGATTAATTTGCAAGCTACTGTACTCTAGGACACACGCCAAAAACGCTGGCGCCAATTATACATCATGTGGATGCATAAGCAGGATAGAATTGCAAGCAGGTACTCATAGGGTCATTAAATAACAATCATGTAATGTATTATAAATATGCCCCTGGGTCATTCCATGCAAAAAAAGAATGTTTTTGAACCATGATGTCTCAAAAGTTAAAAATATTGTATTACGCTATTTTGTATGTTCTAAATATGAATTTCAAGCAATACCATATGTATATCTTTCATAGTTTGGCAACAATCAGAATTTAAAACATTGGTTTAACAAAGAACACGGCTTCATTTATTAAAGTTTTCTTACTATGTAAAGTTCTTACTACGAGTATATAAAGGAAGATTGAAAAATGATTTCAATGCGATTTGAAAAAGGAGAGCCTTGTTTATAAATGCCCTTAAAATGAATATATATATATATATATATATATATATAATTTTTTTAAATAGTTATCCACCGTAAAATAATTTAAAAAAAATATTGAACAGAAATTGCAATTAATTTTTACAGACGAAAAACCATGTGTTTAATTCTTTAGGATATATTGATTCCAGTGTGAAAATTTCAAAATGTTGACTTAAATATCATGCCAGTTTTTAATAAAAATATCTCACTGGAACAAAGGAGCTCAGCAGGTAGGCTCTCCCATCGTACAGAATGTTGCGCGATCAAGGTCAGGGAGACGGACGTTTGAGATTACTCATCGTTATGAAGTGTCGCGAACGCTGCGACCGCCACACATAGCAAGCGATTTTCAACAGTCGGAACAAAAATTAATAATTTTATTAATTTAGTTATCCATAGGCTTTTTAAGATAGTCATAAAACTTTGGAGATGGATTGGGAATAAGATTTTCTTTAATACGAATGAAATTCGCATGAATTTTATTTGTTGTATTCGAATATAAAACTATGTCTTTTTTTTTTCAATGAGGTTTTTTTATGAGCATGCCTTAATATTATTCAGATTAGTCTTTAAGGTATTAAAATATAGTTATTCAGGTTTACAATGGCGTCTGCTTAGTTTGACACTTCATATAGGTGTCTAGAATATTTTAAATGATGGATAACATGTAACTGCCACCCATTTTTCAGTCATCTGTATGACTAAAATATTAATGATATGGCGATCATAGTTGGCGGTTTAATTTATTTTCATAATAACATTATTATATTAAAAGCTCAAAAAAAATTCATGACATCGCTGGAATATTCTTAAAACTTTGTATGGAATGACCCTCCTGTGATGTTCGTAAAAGATTTGCATTTCATAACCTCAGAATGTATGTTTTCGTTCACTGAAACGCGTATAGATTTTGATAAATGAATTATTTGTATATTTTGTGTAAAATATAAATATTGTTAATTTGTGTATTAATTGTTGTTATTATAATTGTGTCCCTGTGACGTCATATGACGTAGGAAGAATATTTCCTTAGCTTAAAAAAATGTTGTACTACCAGTTGTGGTAAAAGAGATGAAATTTCATAATCTCAGAATATATGTTTTTGCTTACCGTGACGGAGCTGATTTTATTAAATGAATTAATTGCATATATTGTATTTATAAAGTACCTATATACAGTTAATGTGTATCACGTTTACTATTATGTTTTATAATATACATTATATACTGTCCCCAGCATTGTTTAGTATATATATTGACGATGTCGTTAAACAGTGGCAGAAACAATTAAGTAATACTTTTAAAATAAATGACAAAACCTTAACACTATACTGTTTGCTGACGACCAAGTAATATTAATCAACACAGAAGATGATTTACAAATTGCTATATTTAAATTAACTCAAATAGCTAACGAGTATGGAATGAGAATTTCGGAACAAAAAACAAAAGTTATGGCTTTTGAAGGGACAAACCACTTGAGATGCAAAATAGTGATTAACGGAAAAATAATAGAACAAGTAAATAACTTTAACTATTTGGGATGCAATGTATCCTACTGCCAAAAGACTGATATCAATATGCAAATAAATAGATTCTATAATATGGGTGGAATAATAAGAAGAACATTAAAAAATAAAACATTAAGAACCACTCAACTAAAATTTTACAAAACAACGGCAGTACCTACGTTACCGTACGCCTGTGAGAACTGGACACTTAATAGATCAGACAGAAGAAAAACAGAGATAGCTGAAATGAAGTTCTTGCGTTCCGTAGCGGGTTATACACTTTTAGACAAAAAACATAATGAAGGCATAAGAACACAATTAAATATATACAACGTAAATGACAGAATAACCAAATAAGAACTAACTGGTTATAACATATTTAAAGGATGCCACATAATAGATTTCCACAGCTGGCACTTCAATATCAACCTAAAGGCAAAAAAAGTAGGACGTCCAATTACAAGATGGAAAGATACAATCTCTTGATGTGGAAACAGGTCAAAGGCCTAATTCCATGAGGAAGAAGAAGAAGAAGAAGAAGAAGATATACTGTATACTAGTTCACTATTATTATCTAATTATATTTTCTGTCATATGTAGCACTAATATTTTGTACAGCGCTAGTTTCGAAGTTTTAGTGCATTTATGTGGTTAAAAATAGTTGGACAGACCATTTCAATTTTGTAGCAATCCCACTTACAGTTGTCATGATTCATTATTATTATTATTATTATTATTATTATTATTATTATTATTATTACTGTATGTACTGAACTATACCTTTCGTAGCGTCCTGAAGTAAGCATTTAGCGTCAGAATTTGAACTCTGAACGGCCAGGAAGTACTAACCGATAACTTCTCTAACTTGTTAGGGATCGAAAATACGCTGCCTGTTTATTATCCATCGCCAAAGTTTTGTTAAATTACTACTGTTGATATTAAAGGCTTTTACAAGAACAATGACGCTTTTGAGGTTACTAGACGGGAATTTCGCTATTTTAATTTATGGCGTCATGAAACAGTCCCATCTGTTTACATTTTCAACCCTACAAAATTCAGGTGGTACGTCAGTCTACAACTAAAACATCGCGATATTCTAAACGTTTTATGAGGAGATTTTAAATCGTATGGATGAAGAACTTATTTACACTTTGTGGAAGTCTGACGAAGCGCATTTCTATCTCAGCGGTAGTCACTTAAAGGATGTCCTTTCCGAGAAATAAATAGGAGTTTGTGGTCTCACGTATATCATTTTCATACAAATAAATTATTGAATCAATAACCAACTATTTATAATCGCCCTCTATTAAATTGTACAGAGTGGACCGTAAGTCATTCATTCAGTGTTCTACCCAAGAGCAGGTCTTTCAAATCTCAAATCCTCAAATCTTTTCTATTATCTGCCTTCCTCTGTCTCTCCTCATATGATCCATATAAATAGCCTTCGAAACTTCGAACCCGATAGAGCAGTTCAGTGAGAAATCCGCATAACGGCGTACTGAGCATAGTGGTAAAACGTACAGTGGGTGGGGGTACTGTAGAATGAATGCCAACAAATACGCGAAGGAAAACGCTCTGGATTTGAAGGTTCTGACGAATAATTTGGTTTTCATACAAACCTATTTTAAAACTGTGTCTGAAACTATTATACTGTTAGAAAAGTCAGAGCAAGAGATGCCGGAAGCCCTCAAATTAATTGAATTAATGAGACACCAAGTACACCGGTTACTGAACGTGTAAAACAGAAGAGGAAATCAATTTTATGTAAAAATAACGGATATACACCATTGTGTAATATAAACAGCAAATTAGTGGACAAGAGTCACCCGAGAATAAAAGACTGTCTCTTAGAGACTGCAATGATATTTCGTTTTGTTCCTAAAGCGTCATGCGACGAAGAGCGTAGCTTGTCACAGTACAAACTGTGTTTGGCAGATAACAGAAAAAGATTTACGTTTGAGACACTGAAAATGTAACTTGTAGTACATTGCAATTCGGTACTGTAACTGCACTTCCTAAAGACGACCAATAGGATAAATGAAGATATTAAAATTGCTACATGTTTCTTTCCACCATTAACACTCTGTATAAATAAACAAAAATGCTTATAAAATACAGGAGAATAAATGGCTCTTCACATTCTTTTGACATTGTCATTGTGTAATGTACATTTACTTTCGGAATGTACATATGTGTTTGTTCCCCCATACTACCATACTCTATTCTAAATAGCAACGTTGTTACCTCAACACATCTCTACCTTTCACTACCTGCAGCGAGTTAATAACCTATAGTAGTACATGCACAGTAAACTTATTGTATCGGGTCCCAAGTCTCGAAGCCTTCATATAAATAATGACATTAATTTCAAAGAGTTATTCTTTGAGATTTTTATTTTATTGGGTTATTTTACGACGCTGTATCAACATCTAGGTTATTTAGCGTCTGAATGAAATGAAGGTGATAATGCCGGTGAAATGAGTCCGGAGTCCAGCACCGAAAGTTACCCAGCATTTGCTCGTATTGGGTTGAGGGGAAAACCCTATTCTTTGAGATGATTCAAACAAAAAGGTTTAATTCTATTTTGTTCTTTTTTTTTTTTGCTTACTTTTCGACATAAAAATTGTTTTATATGAAAAATTTCATAACGTGTTTTGGGAAAGCCATTAATTTAATTTCCAACTCAGTTAATCTAAGAGAGCAGTGTAATATATTAATACAAGATTGAAATAATTTTTTATTTTGTCCTTTAAATGTGCAGAAATTTGATCCGAACAAATGTAATTTTTCGTTCTGCAGAGTAATTTTAAAATGTTATATTTGTTCGGATAGATATTTCTGCACAGTTAAAGGACAAAACTAAAATTCTCTCAATTATTTTTAACATAATGCACACTTCTCTTAAATTGACTCAGCTTATTAGGAATTAAGTCAATGGCTTTCCTAAAACAAGCTATGAAATGTTTCATACAAAACTATTTTTATCTCGCAAAGGAAACAAAAATGAGCAAAATTGTATTAAACGTTTTTGTTAGAAATATCTCACAGATTAACATCGTGAAATTCATTACATTATTTAAGGTTCAGCAGGTATAGTAAAACGTTATCCTAAGCCAGCGGTGGCGAAAATGTAATCGTGCGCCGAACCACTGTGTAACCTGCAACGTGCATAGCACCTATGGAGGGAGGCGGACACCCGAAGGGGAAGTGAAGCAACTGTCTGACTTATTAACGGATTTTCATTTTCCTTACGTTAAGCACTTAAATATAATTTTATACAGTACAAGGCTACAAACTATGTTTATTACGTGCAACGAAGAAAGAAATGAACAATAAATGAACATTATCACAACCTAAAATTAACTGTCTTCAGAATGTCTCTGCGACAAAGTTTCAAAATCAGGAATTATGTCACTTACTGCCAGTCGTAGTTGATCACGAAGGTATTTGTCTGGCAGTCGTGATCTAAATTTGGTTTTTACTATTTTAATTGTTGAAAGTAATTCTTCACAAACGTAAGTTGTAGCGAACATGGCTTCAACAGAGCAAGCGAAAGAACGAAGCTTCGGATATTTATTTTTTGGCAAAGATTTGAAAGTTCAACATTTGTCAAGTCCTTACATCTAGCTTTCATTTGACATCACATAGTAAATCAGTAAGTTCAAATTGAAGAGCTAACCGCATTATTCGTACATCTGCTGAAAAAGGGTCCACGTAAAGAGATGATAATGATGATGATGATGACGACGACGATAACAACAACAATAAAACTTAACCTTTTAATGTTTCATCAGTAACATGTAGTATAATGCCGTTTTATGTTATACAACCTTTTCCTCATAATACTTGTGAACAAATCATACATTTAATATTCTCATCATATTGACAGCAAAAAAATGCGTCCTCTCATCCTATTTGGAACTTTCGTACATGGTTTCGAGAGAGACATATGCCACTCGTAGGTCAGAGACAAATACAAATGGAACGGAGTTTGACTCCAGTGAGCGAGAGGGTGGGGGTTGGCGAAGGTTAGAAGCAAGCACAGCTATCACTGCGAGCCACAATGTCTCGCGAGTCACGTTCTCGCCACGGCTGCTCCAAGCACAATCGATATTTTTCATGTAAAGTACCGGTAACACACAAATAAATAATATACCTCCATACCTAGGACAGTTATCACACTAAATCAATTAACCCAAAGGCAGAGGCATTGACCGGCACACAAAATTGCACATTTCATTTGTCGAAGGCCGTGTTCCGTTACCTAGGCAACGCTTTGGTTTACGTTCAGTATATTATAAATATGCAGGTCTAGTGTTTCCAATGACCCACCATGCCGCCACGCGGAATTCAACTGTTTTTCCTCTCGTAGCTGCACGTTTGCTCGTCGGTGCGTACAGACCGGAAATAGCGTGCATAAAACGTTTCCATATTTATTGAGATCTGCAGTCCGTACTGCAGCTTAATCTATTCCACAGGGGCAGAAATTTCAATAACGTTTTCTATAAAAAAAAAAAAATCTTTCTTTTTTTCTGTGAACTTGTATAGCCTAATCTGATTTCAAACGGCAAAGTGTTACAAATATGAAACTAGTTTCCAATTCTCTTATTCAAATTCTCTGACACTACCAACTGTAAAGTTTCGCGAAATAAATGTGTAGTTTTGGTGTAATTTTATTTTAAAGCTGTGTAAATATCTCGACAATGGAATTTAAATTCACCTAAAACATTTATAGCTCTTGTTACTACTTATAATACATCCCAAGACTTCGAAGATGTTCACTTGAAGCATGTCTACTTTCTTTATTTTTCTTCAGATAACCATGGTCTTCGTCTTCTTTGCATTTATCTTCATGCCATATTGTTCTCATGTCATTTAGCTCCAGTTGCATATCTCTTAGTAACATCACAACGCTTTTATTTCCTTTACGCGATAACCATTTTTGTCCACTGCTGTTTAGATTTCAAGACAAAATTTAGCATTACATATTGTGGTTTCGAACCCATGCAACCCTGAATCTCAATTCCCACTCGTCAACTCTAGACTTAGTCTATTTATGAAATCCAGTCACATTAGGTAGTTAGGAAAATGTTATGTTTTATTTAACGACGCTCGCAACTGCAGAGGTTATATCAGCGTCCCCGGATGTGTCGGAATTTTGTCCCGCAGGAGTTCTTTTACATGCCAGTAAATCTACTGACATGAGCCTGTCGCATTTAACCACAATTAAATACCATCAACTTGGCCCGGGATCGAACCCACAACCTTGGGCATAGAAAGCCAGCGCTATACCAACTCACCAACCAGGTCGACTGTAGTTAGGAATATTACACTTTATTCTATACGCAACAATCTATTCAAAACTAAAAATACGGTTTCATGTTACGTAATGTTCTTAGGGAAGATAGATATGTATACAGGGTTTTCGTTTCAAAACTTCCCAGTCTAAATAATTATTTAAATTGAATTCAATTTAAACCAAAAACACGTCAAATTAGATATTGAGGGGGAAGTCTAAAACCAGGCTTAATTGTATTTTACACTAGCCGTACCCGTGCGCTCCGCTTGTTTTCTACGTATTCAGTAAATGGCGCTTGGCCCACTATGGTTCTGAACCCTTCAAATAACTTAAAATATATTATATTATATTATATTATATTATATTATATTATACTATATTATATTATATTATATTATATTATATTATACTAGCCGTACCCGTGCGCTCCGCTACACCCGATGGACATAAATATAAAGTAATTACCTAATTAAAATAGGACGTTTGATCCAGGGAACATTCGTGTTTGATAGAAGGATAAATCGTTTAATATGTTACTTAATTTAAATTGCATCCAAATAATTAAAATGCGATCATTTTGGTCCAGAGACACTCATTTGGTGCAATGACATGTTTCTTAATTTTTATTACATGCAACCATAGTTTAATGAACATTGACATCATTTAGATTTAATGTGTATATTTTATTTTACTTGTTATAGGTTTCCATTGAATTATGGTAATAACTTAATTTTAACCCTTGTTTTCTACGTATTCAGTAAATGGCGCTTGGCCCACTATGGTTCTGAACCCTTCAAATAACTTAAATTATATTATATTATATTATATTATATTATATTATATTATATTATATTATATTATATTATATTATATTATATTATATTATATTATATTATATTATATTACATTATATTATATTACATTCTACTAGCCGTACCCATGCGCTCCGCTGTACCCGTTGGATATAAATATAAAATAATTACATAATTAAAATAGGACATTTGAATATTTGATCCAGGGAACATTCGTGTTTGATAGAAGGATAAATCGTTTAATATGTTACTTAATTTAAATTGCATCCAAATAATTAAAATGCGATCAATTTGGTCCAGAGACACTCATTTGGTGCAATGACAACTCCTTTAACATGTTTCTTAATTTTTATTACATACAACCATAGTTTAATGAACATTAACAACATTTAGATTTAATGTGTATATTTATTTTACTTGTTATAGGTTTCCATTGAATTATGGTAGTAACTTAATTTTAACCCTTGTTTTCTACGTATTCAGTAAATGGCGCTTGGCCCACTATGGTTCTGAACCCTTCAAACAACTTAAATTATATTATATAATATTACATATTATATTATATTATATTATATTATATTATATTATATTATATATTATATTATATTATATTATATTATATTATATTATATATTATATTATATTATATTATATTATATTATATTATATTATATTATATTATATTATATTATATTATATTATATTATATTATATTATATTATATTATATTATATTACATTATATTATATTATATTATATTATATTATATTATATTATATTATATTATATTATATTATATTATATTATATTATATATCAGAAGTTACTGCAATAACATTATATCATTATGTCCATCTGGAGAAACTACACTTTCCAATGTTGAAATAATAATTAATTATATAAAAACCGGTTAATTTAGCTTCCGATATTACTTCATACAAACACAGAAACATTCACTGTAGGCTATCTTTCATAGCTTTCGATTGTTGCTGTCCAAGTCCCCTTATAGACGAAGTCATTTGTTTTTTAATTCATTACACGGCTTTAGATGGCAGTTATTCTAATTTTAAAACTCATTTATCTCATTAAATATCAGTCCTATTAAACTTTTTCAAGGAATAAAACTTAGCGCAAATTATTTTTAAAGAAACTTTTGTTATGTAATATTTTTCAAAAAAATCAATAATAAACTAGATATTTCGATTTATTTAATTCAGGTCCCCTTATAACCCCCCTTTTAAATAATATATTTTGAATGCCATATAGCCTAAAATCTAAATTACAACGAACTTAATTTATATTCCAATTTTCATCGAAATCCGTTCAGCCATTATCGCGTGAAAAGGTAACAAACATCCAGACAGACAGACATAGAAACAAAAATGTCATAAAAGCGATTTTCGGTTTCAGGGTGGTTAATTATATATGTTAGGACCAATTATTTTTGGAAAATCGAAAATTACCAGAAAAATTTCGGCTACAGATTTATTATTATTATTATTATTATTATTATTATTATTATTATTATTATTATTATTATTATTATTATTATTATTATAGATTTTACCCCTGATACCCACTTTGAAATTTCAAATGGCACCCCTATACTTTTATACTTAAATATGAAAGAGCATTCAATTGTTTACACATCTCATTCATTTGTTTTTGCATCTTTTGTTTTCTATCATCGCTTGGCAACCTGTATTTTTGTTATTATCATTTGATTGTACGATGAAAACACAGCTTATTTTGTGTAATTTCCTAAATTTAATCAATAAGGATGATTTATGTTCTCTTTTGAAGGTTATAAACCATTTTAAAATAATTTAATACACAAACACAATTATTACATGAAATGTTCAATAAGTTTAAGTTTTTGTATAGTCGCGACGCTGTTATTCCCGGCGTGACTCCTCCTCTTTGCTTACGTCTTAGGAAGTGAAGGCTCTATAAAGTCTAGGTAGGTAGTATCGTTCGCCATTTTTGTTCTTTCGTTGCCGAGCTACCAGACGAGGGATCTATTTGTCACACCGTTAAACATTATCATATCGTAGTTCCTATGATAATAAATCAAACGCACTGTAATTCAGCAAATAATTGAGCGGCAAATAACGTCCTCATGTGCTTTCTGCGAACGCGAACGAAAGAGCCAAAATGGCGGGCGATTATATATAAGTATTTATCCAGCCTTAGGAAATGCTTAACATCTTCATCAGAGAATCACAAGACGCACACGTTTAAATGTGGCCGACCTGCAACGTGATTGGCCGCCGGAAATTAGAGCTACGGGACTTTAGCTTTATTCTCTTCATCTCTAATCAACAATATAATAATCATAATAATAATAATAATAATAATAATAATAATAATACAGGTTGCCAGGCTACGATAGAAAACAAAAGATGCAAAAACAAATGAATGAGGTGTATAAACAATTGAATGCTCATTCATATTTAAGTATAAAAATTTAGGGGTGCTATTTGAAATTTTAAAGTGGGATCGGAATCGCTGGGGGTGGGGGTGAAATCTAAAATGCAATTAAGCCTGGTTTCAGACTTCCCCCTCAATATCTAAATTGACTTGTTTTTTGTTTAAATTGAATTCAATTTAAATAATTAGTTATTTCAACTGGAAAGTTTTGAATTGAAAGCCCTGTATATTGAAATAAGTCACAATTTCAGAGTATGTTTGATCTCAGACTTTTTATTTTCTAACTACTCTTGCAACAGAAAAGTCCATACATATTTATAATTCAAGGCGTTTAATGGGGCAGTATATTACTCCATCAGACTGCAACAGAATGGCACAATACTCTTTACAGCGATCTCGTTCCAAGTTGTAAGTAGGGAAATAAACTCGGGTGCAATTTGTTGCTACAAGCGTTCCCACGATTCTGTGTGTTATTACTTGTGTTCATTGGTCCCATAACGCACAAGCCCTGTGTCTATTATATATACGCATATGGACACAAGCCCTCTTGCTCTAAAGGTCAAAGGTGAAGGAAGATTTTATAACCAGAGGCAAGAGTCTCGGTTGCCTTGATACCACACGTTAAAAACGTAAGCGACAGCTATTGTTGTAATGGAAGTCGTAACGTAACAAAACTTCTAAGAAAAACGGTATTTAAAATTAAAGAAAGATACAAAAAATAAGGACATTTCTTTAATACTAATATAAGAATCCCACAAGAATCGTAATGGGTCCAACATATCTATATCTACGGGATGAAGTAGGAAAAGGGAGATAATAGTAATATGCGTTACAAGAGCGATATGTTGAAGTTTTCATGTTCGAGGAAAAGTTTGAAAAAGCGAAACGTAGTTGAGCTTTTTTAATTTCCGAGAATTGAAAGAAAACATACCGCTCGTGTATCGTACATTATTTTGTGCGAAGATTGTTTATTACATACCTGAAAGAGGAATTTCTAATTAGTTGCAATGAAATCCCCATCTTGGTTTCTGTTCAATGACGGCAAATTTGCAAAACAAAAATATCTATCTTCAACATTGTTGCTTTAAAATTTTTTTCTGTGTTTACTATACTCCAGCAGGCCGTGATATACGTCTGTCTTTTTTTTCCCCCAGTCTATGATGAGTCTGGAATCTTGTTGATTTTTTCACGGCTTCCTTAATGTTATTTGCATCACGAATGTAGTAACTTTAGTGGAGTTGTAGAGTTTACTTAATTTTTGCAAATATTTGAAAACAATAATTAACACTGCAATTTAGGTGAAATTGCAGTGGTAAGTTTCCAATTTATAAGTATTACTATATTGAACGTCTCTAAAACTAATATGTTAAAAGCCTAAAGCAGTAAAATCAATATGTCACTTAAGCGGTAAGAAGAGGGAAATTGTTATGTGTGTTAGGCTGGGAATACTGAATGTGGAATTTTAGACTTTCCGCGGATTGGTTTTGTGCGGAAACCAAGCAAATACGCACGATCTCGCACTACAGTACCGGTAGTTACAAATCCTTCTAAAATAATTTTACTCAAAACCAATTGATACCGTCAGACTTCTAATGTAGCCCTCTAGTACCTGCAAGACGAGAAATCGGAATATGTAAAGCTATTTTCCAAGTCATTTTTGTTTCTTAGACTGACATGTCTTGCTGATATATATTTTTTGAACGAACATTTCAACACGCTGAATAATGGTTTGCAAGGCCAGGATATTAATACAATAGGCAGGTTCAATTATATGTTTTTATTATTTTCAGTCAATGACTTATCATACAATATTCAAGGAATAAATCATTTTTATTTTTATTTGTATTTTATTACTGACTTGTCTTCCTCAGTTAAATTCCTAGGCATTCACCTCGAAGCCGGTCTGGGCTGGAGTACATACATAGAATATCTTGTTAATAAAATTAATAAAGGAATTTTCATGCTACAAATCCTCAGACAAACATTATGTTATAATTCTTTACTTACAGTTTGTCATGCCCATATCTACAGTCACTTAAGATACGGGAAGCTTTTGTGGGGTAACCATACTTCGGTTTCTAAGTTGTTTATCCTTCAAAAGAGAGCAGTGAGAATTATTTGTGGTGTCTCTTCTAGAACTCATTGTAAGTCACTTTTTGTACAACTAGGAATACTTAAGTTGCCGTCAATGTTTATTCTCGACTGTCTTCTGTATGTTAAGCGTAATGTGCATAATCTTCCTACTTGTTCATCCATTCATAATTATTCTACCCGTTCCAGACTTGACATATAGGCTACTTCACCAAGTACAAATGAATCATTTGTTTCAGAAACAGCACTTCTCCCTCCAGTAACATTTTTCAGGAAATTGAAAAAACGTTCTGTAAGGCATATTTTATTGTTCACACTTGTGGTATTTTTTTCATTTGATAATTTACTAAATACAAACATCCTGACATCTTGCTTATTTGAATGAGTTCAATACCCACATCTACAGAATTTGTTTAATTTGGAGGAGATGTGCTGTTTCTGAAACAAACAGTAGGAATAACAAGAACAACAAGTAGATTCTCAATGTTAATAATCTTAAATGAATATAGAAATGCTAATATAAGTTAGAGAACATGTTTTAAACTCATTCATTCAAACTTCACAGCATAACCTGCCTAATAATCACAACTTAAAATGCAGAAAATATTACTTGCAAAGAAAAAGAAGTTCACTAAGTTTCTGTCAAACAGGACATTTTTAATTATGTCAATAATAAATTCATGATGGCATCAAAGCATACACACAACATTACTCTTCCTTAGTATGTTTTCTTGCATCACCATGATTAGTCATCAGTTGATGTCGTTGGCCAAGTGTATAGTTCATTATAAAAATCATGATATTCTTCTGTTGGAATGTATGGTTCCAATTTCTTAATGTCTGATAATAGCCATGTGGATAAGCAGGAACACTGGGCAGCATAGGAAGCACACTTCTAGAAAGGAACAACTTGAAAGTATGAACAGTCAGTCCATCAATAAAGTTCCTTCCTGAGATATGATCCACTTCATATTGGAACTCCATAAAGTCATTCATATGAAACGTTACTTTCTGATCTCTTTTCACTCCTCTTCCCATGGACTCAGTGGACAGAACAGACTTCTTGAAATAGGTCTTCCACCAATGGTTAAAGTCCAAAATGCCTGCAGTTTGTATCATTTAAACAGAGAATCTGTTGTTCTTATTTGATGCAACTATTAACTCTATGTATTCTTTTATTGAATAGATTCTGTCTGATATGCGAATCTTCCTCTTTATAACACCAAAATCTCGATCACAGGGCATGAAGGAATGCCCACGAATCGGAAAATAATGGTATATTTTTTTTAATCTGCCAGTAGTAACAAGAGTTTGGAGAAATCGAACAACTGTGTTATTCCTATTCTGACCTGGGAAGCTATCAGAGAAGATGTGTAGGTACTTTGTTGTGTTTGGTAACTCGTTGCTTATGTAACCTAAGATAAATGAACAGACTTCATCTGGACCTTTTTTAACCAGTCCCTCGTGATATATGTACAATTTTGCTGTGTTATCCCTCAAGTTATGTATATTAAATACATTAACATTAAGTTGCCTGAGATAGAATGCTTCCTGCACAGGTATCTCTGGCAGATGCAAATTCTGCTTATAATCTATACATATTGAAGAAGTTTCATTGTCTTCTTTGAAGAGATTAGAACAGTATTCCATTTTTTTGGTGAACTTGTTGGCTCTTCTTTTATGGACAATAAACTCTGCTCCTGCTACACGTTTGGCGTTATCATTCAGCGATGGGCTTTTCATCCTTACCGATAGTTGTTCGCATGTACAGTAGGTATCCATTTGTGGCTTCCCAAATGATAGACTGAATCGCTCCTTAAAAATTTTGCGGTATAACCAGTAGGATACCTGTTGGTCAGGATACTTCTCCATAAAGGAGGCATGCATTAATGTGATATTAATTTAACCTCTCCCTCATATATTCTATTTCTCTTGATGAGTAGTGAGATTTTTTGGTTGGATATGAGCGTATGTGATCTTCCACTAATATACACACTTCCCCAGAAGTTTCATTTCTAGAAGTGTTTTTACTCCTCAAATCCTTTGGAGATCTTCTAAGCAGTAACAAAGATGTTAGACGACACGAATGCGACCCTTTGTCACACCATGCAAGTTTAGAAATGCTTTGGCACACACTTGTTGTCGTCCAGAACTATATGTCACATAATACTTGAAATTACGCGAACGTGGCTTCTTTGGTTCATCTCCCTGCGGACGTCTCCTTTTAACTTGCACTACTTCCACTAATGCTTGTAAATACGAATCCTGTTCGTCTTTAGTTTCTTTGGCATAAAAGTTTGTAAATATTTCTTCTCGATCCCCCTCCAATAATCTTCCAAAGCACTTCAATTTACACCTGAAGGAAAGAGAGATTATGTTATGTGACGAAAAGTATAACAGGAGTAAATATGGATTCAACATATTATGAATCATGTTACATTGCAACGTATGATTTTCATACCAACAGCAACGCTATTGAACAGGTAAACATTAATACTGTGGCATACTCACTTGCAATCATTTCCAATTTTCTTCTTTGCGACCACCTTAGAAGCATAATTGATATGTTCTAACCCCTTTACTCTTCCTTTTTTCACATGTCCTCATTTGTATTCAACACTTCTAAATCCTCTCTTTCGTTTTTTCACTACGGACAAAACAGCTCCCTCATCACTACTAGACGCCATGTTGGAATAGTACTATTGGAGGAAACTAGCAGTTCTCCTTTTGGAGAACAGAAACATCACCTCTCCAGGATAAGTGTTGTTACTGCACAAAACGGAAACTTTCGACTAAGTTTGCAAGCAGCAGTTATGTGATGGAAGTGTTGTTTCTGCACAAAACTGTAGCATTTCAGTCGGTAATTGCGATTGTGCTAACAACTCATATACCGTCAAACAGTGGAGAAGTGTTGTTTCTGAAACAAACGATTCAAATATGGTACTACAAGCAATAGTTTTATTTCCATATCTTATAAACTTTATAACTCATTACCATTGCATATAACAAAAACGTCATATTTTACTTTCAGAAGGATGGTGACAAGGACATTGGTGGCAAATCCAATCCACAGTGTCAATGATTTTAGTAATATTACGTTTTAGATACTATTTGTTTTAACCTCATGTAATTGACAAATCTGTACATTTAAACCTGATTTTATACTACACTCAGGGACAAAAAAAAACCAGACACTTTAATATTTTCTGGTATTTTGCAAAACATTATCTTCTCATACAATATTATTGTAGCCATCTGTTGTTATGGAGACGTGTATACATTGTTGATTGTTTTTTGTTTTATAAACAAGCCATTACTTACTTACTTACAAGTGGCTTTTAAGGAACCCGAAGGTTCATTGCCGCCCTCACATAAGCCCGCCATCGGTCCCTATCCTGTGCAAGATTAAGCCAGTCTCTATCATCATACCCCACCTCCTTCAAATCCATTTTAATATTATCCTCCCATCTACGTCTCGGCCTCCCTAAAGGTCTTTTTCCCTCCGGTCTCCCAACTAACACTCTATATGCATTTCTGGATTCGCCCATACGTGCTACATGCCCTGCCCATCTCAAACGTCTGGATTTCAAGTTCCTAATTATGTCAGGTGAAGAATACAATGCGTGCAGTTCTGTGTTGTGTAACTTTCTCCATTCTCCTGTAACTTCATCCCGCTTAGCCCCAAATATTTTCCTAAGCACCTTATTCTCAAACACCCTTAACCTATGTTCCTCTCTCAGAGTGAGAGTCCAAGTTTCACAACCATACAGAACAACCGGTAATATAACTGTTTTATAAATTCTAACTTTCAGATTTTTGGACAGCAGACTGGATGATAAGAGCTTCTCAACCGAATAATAACACGCATTTCCCATATTTATTCTGCGTTTAATTTCCTCCCGAGTGTCATTTATATTTGTTACTGTTGCTCCAAGATATTTGAATTTTTCCACCTCTTCGAAGGATAAATCTCCAATTTTTATATTTCCATTTCGTACAATATTCCCGTCACGAGACATTACAACCAAATATTCCAATTTTGCTTTCGGAGTCTCAGCTATAACAATTTTATCTGAACCATTTTGTGCTTCATTATCGTTATCATTCGTTATTTCTTTATTTTTACATTTTCTGAGTTTAAGTGGGGTTGTAACATTTGTCTTAAAACAAGATGCGACCTGAAGATGTGGCTCGAGCTGTAGCCCTTTACGATGATGGACGCAGTGTACGTTACATTGCAAATGTTATGAATATGGCTAGAAGCACAACCCATGATGCCATAAAACGGTATAGAGAGAGACCCTAGAATATACTAGAAGACCAGGTTCGGGTCGTCCAAGAGCTACAAATCCAAATCAAGACAGGTATACAGTGTTGAGAGTTCTTAGGGAGCGCAACCTGCCAGCTACTAGTGTAGCCCAGCAATTTGTTAACATGCATGGACGCCCAATTTCGGCCAAAACAGTTAGAAGGAGGTTAAAAGCAAGTGGACAGATATCAAGTAGACCTGCAACTGGTCCCAGACTTCTCATGATGCATCGAGTTGAACGACTGCGTTTTGCAAATGATCACAGGGATTGGAGAAATGGACAGTGGAGCTGTGTTCTGTTCACCGATGAGTCCCGTTTCAATCTGTGCTCACCTGATAGACGTGAAAGAGTTTGGAGAAGGAGGGGAGAACGATTTTCACAGTGTTGCATTTCCGAAAATGTGCCGTATGGAGGTGGTGGAGTGATGGTTTGGGCAGGAGTGTGTACGGATGCTCGTACAGTTGGTTTTTGTTGAAAATGGAAGACTAACAGCTGATAGGTATATAAATGAATGTTTGGCTGATCATGGTGTGCCATTTGGCCAATTTGTAGGCGATAATTTTGTTTTAATGCATGATAATGCACGGCCGCATATTGCCCATGCGGTCGGAGATTATCTCCAAGAAGTGGGAATCCATGTTCTTCCATGACGAGCAAGGAGTCCAGACATGAATCCAATTGAACATGTGTGGGGCATGCTGGGACGATGCGTTAAGAATAGACGACCGAGACCAGAATCGTTACAAGAGTTGAGGCGAGCACTTGGCGAAGAATGGGAACTTATTCCTCAAGAAGACATTGCTAACCAAATTGAGAGCATGCCAAGACGTATGGATGCAGTTATTCAAGCCAGAGGGGGTAATACCCGTTACTAAAAACAGTTTTTAATGTTTAAGGCACCATAAAATGAAAAAACAGTTAGACCAAACGATGCCATAGTTATGCGCCCTTTGTAATTTTTTGTAAATTTTCTCATCAGAGACTTTTTTTCTCAAATGTTGTCGTATAAGGTGCTAAATGGAACATTATTTTGTTTAAATGGGTTTTGTTTTATTTTGAAATAATTGGCAACAAAATACAAGCAAATATATAAGTGTCCGGTTTTTTTGTCCCTGAGTGTATTTTCTTTTAAAATTTTAACCTGTTTTTGTGATTATCTGGTGATTGTATATTAATTTTTTATTTTATTTTTACATTTATTCATATTGTAGTAGCCATGTGTTATATATATATATATATATATATATATATATATATATATATATATATATATATATATATATATATATTCTGACGTTGTGTATGGCTGTAAATCGCTGAATGACATTAAATTCATCTATCTATCTATCTATCTATCTATCTATCTATCTATCTATCTATCTATCTATCTATCTATCTATCTATCTATCTATCTATCTATCTATCTATCTATCTATCTATCTATCTATCTATCTATCTATCTATCTATCTATCTATCTATCTATCTATCTATCTATCTATCTATCTATCTATCTATCTATCTATCTATCTATCTATCTATCTATCCATCTATCTATCCATCGATCCATCCATCCATCTATCTATCTATCTACCTATCTACCTACCTATCTATCTAAATATATATTTTTTAAATAAAAATTAACAACTTATATAACAATTTGCATGATTAATGACAAACACATATCAAATAGAAACTTGTAAAATAAGTAAGTGGAAGCTCGTAACATACATAAATGTCAAATGTTTTACTTTTACTTTTTAACTTTTAACTTATATTCACTTTTATTAATATATTTTATTATTCATTACGCTCATTAAATCAAACTTAAAACTGAGGTTAACATATCTGAAAACGAATGTATCTGATGGTGTTGCATTAGCGACGAAAACGTTAATAACTTGTCACAAAATATGTAATATAAAGGATTTATACCTTGAATATTGTGTGATAAGTCATTGACTGAAAATAATAAAAACATTTAATTGAATCACCAAGGCTTATCTGAAATATCTTTCAAAATGCATATGAAGAGCCCACTGCAAGAATGATGGATGTTATTTGGAATACATTTTGCAGGAGAAGCAATTGAAAGTTTGAAATGCTTAGCGCTCAAAGCATAACTGTGATTTTCCGATCATTAATAGACAATGACTATCCGTGTTAATGCCATATAACTCTGTATGTACATTCTATATGTCTTAAGCTATGCATTGACAGTCTTGGTTCATTTTCGACAAGAAAGTGACATCCATCATTCTTGCAGTGGACTCTTCAATTGTAAAATTATAGACAGAGATAAAATCGACGAATTTATAAAGAAACTTGATTTCTACTCGATATCACTTCACAAAAATAAATTTAATTCATTACATTGTATTAAATAACTCACAGAAAATTTAGCTACATATAAGGTGCAATCAATATATTTCCGAACTTATACCGTTAAACTTATTACACATGCGTATGTCACTGAAGATCATTGTTTCCATGCTTGTTTAGTCAGTCTGTCAAACAGCGTCAGATTGTCTATAAGAAAGGAGCTTCCACACGTGTTTTCGTGCAAACATTTCAAGGACCAATTGCGATTTTTCCTGAAATCTCTCTATATCCCTTATGGCTAGTCTTCTTCTCTGCCTTTTAAGCGAAACGTTTAGTATAGATTCCAGGCGTTTCTCTGGTTATAGATAACTTCTGCGTTTAGTATGTCCTGTATGTTGCCTACTTTCAGGGCAATTCGGAAACTTATTGATTACTCCTTTTATCGGTACCTTATCCTACGACAAATACTATTTGTTTCTGGCGGATATGCAATTAATTTCGCAAAATTTTAAACAACAGATTTTTTTAGAATTTTCCGGAAATAAACTCAAGCCAGTTATGATAGTAACAGAATCCGTTTTTAGGCAGTTATGTTCAACTGGCTGAAATTCCATACAACTAGTGGCTTGTGCAGCAAATGCTCTGCAAACTAAGTTCGTTAGACGTTCAAATAAAAATTTTTCAGATTTATTTTCAATGATGAATACTTGTCTTTTTGATAGTTATTTGCTTCCATAATAATGAAACATACTCCCTCTGAATGGATTTTTTTAGGCCAAATACTTTTTCTTGAACCTATCCAACTTCAGTTTTTGAGTTTCAACGCGAAAACGCAAGTATCAATGTCAGGACGATAGCAGTAGCTATTTCAGGTCATTGTGGATTGTAGACAAAAGTTAAAAAAATGTCAGATTTGCTAAGCTTTCGAAAAATAGCATTTTCGTATAGTTGATGCATGTAGAACTTGAAATGTAGAGCGTAAAATCATTTTATCCTGCTAAGAGATCTTGCTGAAATGATCTGGAGACTACAAAATTTTCTAGGCCTCTTATTTTATCAGCAAGTAATATCTTTTTATCTTTCCTTAGGAACTGTAATTTTTGCGCTCTCTCGACCCAATACTGAAGACAATGACACATATCAATATCTACACTACACCGCCATTAAGAATATGAAAAAGACCCAACCCCACTGGGTTAATAAGTATAAAAATATTTGATTTTTAATAACAATATTATTATCTTAAGTTTTGTAGTTATATACAGGGTGTTTAAAAAATACGGGGTACAATTTCAGATATGTATTTCCCACATGTAGACTATCAAAATAGTTCATTACAACATGTGTCCGGAAATGCTTCATTTCCGAGTTATGGCCTTCACAACATTGAAATTCACCGGAACGTTTTTCTTTCCGCAGGTCGTTGTCTTTACAGAAGATGTTCAAAATGTCCACTTCCTGCTTGAATACAGACCTCACATCGATGTCTCATTGACCTGCGAACACGATCCCAAACTCCAGGAGTATTGCGTATGTCCTCAGAACATGCCACAATTCGATTCCGAAGGGATTCCAAATCAGGAACCGGAGACGAATAGGCTAAACCAATGATTTTCAATGGCCCCACAAGTAGAAATCGAGAGGGTTCAGATTAGGTGAGCGTGGAGGCCAAGCAATTGGGACACCTCTACCTATCCATCGATCAGGAAATCTTCGATCCAAGTACCGGCGAGCCGTACGACTGAAGTGTGCAGGAGCGCCATCATGCAAGAAGTGAATGTGTTGACGATTGATCAGTGGAGTGTCTTCTAAAACATGGGTTAGGTATGGTGTTTTCCAGGAAGTTTGTGTACGCCTGCCCCGTAAATCTGTTTACAAGTACATGGGGTCCAACTAATCGATCACCAATGATACCACATGTTGAGGGAGAACCGCAACTGGTGATGAGATGGAACAGTTGCACGTGGGTTTTCATACGCCCATACATGCTGATTGTGGAAATTTGTTATGCCATCTCGTGTGAACTGTGCTTCATCTGTAAATAATACTAAGGCAGGAAAGTTCGGATTTACACCACACTGCTGCAAGAACCACTAACAGAACCTAACTCGTGCAGGGCCTGTACACGTTGCGTTGCAAATGATAAGGATACAATTGATACTCTTTCAACAGTCTCCACACAGTCGTATGAGGAACATTGACTTGCAACGCTACCCTTCGTGTGCTGATAGGAGTCATGTTCACAGCCTCCAGAATCTCCTCCTGTACTTCTGGAGTTGTAGATCTCGGTCGTCCCCTTCCCAAACCAGGACAGTTAAATTTTCCATACTCGCACAGACGGTAATGGAGACGTACAAATGTCTTCCGATCTGGACATTGTCGCTGTGGGTACCTCTCCTGGTACAAACGACGAGCCAGCGCAGCATTGCCGTCCGCCTTACCGTACATGAAGTGTAGCTCTGCCAGCTCTTGATTTGAATACATGTCGCACAGTCTAACGCCTACACAACACTGAATGTAACCCTCGCCTTGGAATGAACTGTCAGAGTGCCCTCTTAATGTCTCCTTTGACGGCAACGACCTGCGGAAAGAAAAACGTTCCGATGAATTTCAATGTTGTGAAGGCATTTCCGGACACATGTTGTAATGAATTATTTTGATTGTCTACATGTGGGAAATACATACCTGAAATTATACCCCGTATTTTTTAAACACTCTGTATATAGCAGCCACTCAGTAAGTTATAGAAATGAAGATCTAAATTAAGATATTCTCTACATTTAATTACATAACCTCAAAACGTTTCACTTTCATGTCATCAATATAGCATCAATATTATGTACAATTAATGAAAAACAGATGCATCATGATATTAACTATAATAATATTTAATTTCTAATGGTAATAATGTCATCAAACCACCTCAAGTTTCGTAGATTTGAATATCCAATACACAGCTGTACTCAGAAAATTATACACTGCAGAATCAGTTTTTAATAACAAATTGAATTCAGCTCAAAATATGTCGGCAATCCTGCAGGTCATGGCCTTCGTGTAATAGCCTATTGTTTATTGTAGTGCATGTTTTGTTCTGAAATTCAATCAAGTCGGCCGTGATTCAATAAAATTAGTTCTCAAAACTGACAACAGATGGATTTTGGAAAATAGGAAAATTATGTAGGAAAATTGACATTTCACTGAAAACTACTATTTTTCCGAAAAACTTTGGATCCCAGGCATGAAAATGAGGGATCACTCATTAAAATCCGTTCAGCCGTTTTCCCGTAATTTCCATTACCAGTTCAAACTATATATATATATATATAGATATTAAAGAAAGACCCGTTGAAATAAGTACTGTATCTACTGATGGATTCTCGAAAGCATGTTTTTTTTTTTTTTTTTTTTTTTCGCGGAGAACAGATCAGTTTTGCATCAAAAGAATACAAGAATAGCTCGAGCTTCCAAAAGAAGCCCTTAATTTTTTTTATATAATTTGCAATCTCGTATTCGTGAAAAATTAGTTTCTCATCTATGACTGCAATCGAAAGGAGAAAATTCAATCGCCTTAACCCATAAATTGGCAAAACTTCATTTCTCTCACTAGTTTATTAAGCCGTGTCGGACTGTAAAGAAAACAACTATCGTAATGTCCATATTTTAATTGTTGTGCACTACTAAGATTTAAAATCATCCGTCCTCAAGTGAGGTTGACCACTGGGATCCGGAATTAACAAACATAAAAGATAAAGGGAAATGAAACGGGTAAAATATGGATTAGATTTATACATTAAAACAAAAATTTACGTGTTAATATATAGATGATAGTGTAAAATTTGAAGAGAGGCCTTCAGAATTTCCATTACAATCTTCTGAACCTCACAAAAGGAAATTTTAAATGATTTAAGAACATTACATGTAAATTTTGGTAAACAACCCCTCGCTCCAAATAGTAAGCCTGCAACATCCCAGTTGTAAAGCGAAATGCCATATTTTTCACTGAGGTATGGAAGACAAGGTACATATTTAGCTCGCTTGTCATCATTAATCTGCAGTGCTTGATTTGTGTCTCGTTCAAAGCAAATCGTAGGGTCTAAGACCATCGCTTTCTGGGTTCTTCTATTGATGGCAATTATATCGACTCTTCTATGTGAATCATCTTCAGACACACAATGAATCTCCTCATGTACTTCCCATCCTCTGTTTCTTAGCAGGTTGGCAATTGATGTACGGGCACGATGGTGTCTGTTGTTACGCAATAGCTCTCCCTTCTTACAGAACCCTAGTACGTGGCCAAGTGTTTCAGTCTCGCTGCAGCCGGGATGGCGACAACGGGTAGTACTGAAGGTTCTGCCAGGGACAGATCTCACTGCGGTGACGTTGCAATACATCTTGATGGCATTGATGTATTCCGAGGACGAAAGACACTTTTTAGAGGATATCCAGGAGTTGGCTTTGGGGCATTCTTCAAATGTACAAACACCTTTGCCTTTATGTGGGAGCTGGCACCATGACTGGAATGATTGTTTTCTGATAATTTCTCTGAGATGTTTTCCTTTAGTTTGAGGAGTGACGCTGTGTGGAGCAATCTTCAGGCGCGTGAGAGATGTTTTCTTCTCCTCTTCTAGATTTCTCATGTGATGTAGATGTGCATCATTCACTTGTTCCAGTCGCCTACAGATGTTATAGTGTTGAATACTGGCTTCCCATTCAGCTCTCAGAATTCCAAGACCTCTTACGTTCTTCGATGCATACAGCATGGCATTCGGAGTATCATCTGGGAGGGACAATATTTCCTTGATTACACTTCTGATAATTTTATCAATATTTTTCAAAAAATTTTCAGGAAGTTAGCTGAGTGGAGCGCATTGCAAGGGATAAACAAGACCTGACCATATATATATTGGTTAATTATTTTCATTTTTTGGTCTGGTTTTAACAATATGCATCGGACGAGATTATTGAGGTCACGTGACAAATTAGTTATAATTTTCTTTTTATCCAGCTTTAGTTCGTCATTAAAGTCAACACCCAGGTATTTGATGCTTTCTAACTTGTTTTTCAAACTTTGAATAACAGACCCACGTAATGATGTAAGTTCTCCTGGCGACAGTTTTCCTTTTTTTAATTATAATACATTTACTTTTGTGGGGATTCATTTCAAGGCCTATTTCTGCTAGCTTACTCTCTGCCAGATTGATAAGTTCAACCGCTGATCTCTCGTCTTTTCCGGTCAAAGCCAAATCATCTGCAAATGCAAATGCTCTTACGCAAGGCAGGTCAGTGTTAACAGCATAACCGTACTGCTTACTGATGTCATAATCCGTCAGATTTTCTAGTACATAATCTAATGCCAAATTGAATAATATAGGTGACAATGAAGAACCTTGCGGAACACCACGCTTTATTCTGATTGGTTTATTTTTAAATACATTAGTTTCTATTTGTAGTGTGTTTTCTATTAACAAGGATTTAATTATGCAGTATAAATTTTTTTGAATATTTGATTTCCTAAGAGCTCGTAAAATGTGTTCATGTCCAATCGAATCAAAAGCTTTCGAAACGTCCAAAAATACAATGCAGCAATTATTCTTTTCCAACTTAGGAGATATAAGACATCCATTAACTAGAGAAGCATTAATGTGTGTTCCTGGCAAGTTTATAAATCCTCTTTGTTGAGTATTTAGGATAACGTAAGAACGAAGTTTTGAATCAAAAACTCGTTCAATAATTCTTCTAATTACTAAAAAGATTGAAATAGGTCTCCACTCCTTGACGTCATTAACATCTCCTCCTTTGTGTATTAAAATTGTTCGTGCGAACATCAGTGATTTAGGAACATAGTTAAAATGGAGAATAGTATTCACGAATAATGATAGAAACCTCTCAGTTTTTAAATGTTTTAAGACACAAACAGTTATTTTATCCGGACCTGGAGATGTGTCTGCTTTAATTTTGTATAAAGCTTTATGAATATCATCTACACTCACTGTTATGTCTTCTGGAACATTTTCACTGTTTACATCACCATGAAGAGGAGAGCTGTCATTTGCTGTACTAAATACATTTTCAAAGTGTTCAGTTATTATATTTAAAGGGATTTTACAAATTTCCTTTTTA
Source organism: Periplaneta americana (assembly GCF_040183065.1). NCBI lineage: Eukaryota > Metazoa > Arthropoda > Insecta > Blattodea > Blattidae > Periplaneta > Periplaneta americana. The sequence continues at coordinate 120,029,504 of NC_091129.1, forward strand.
TTTAAATTATTCAAAATTTGTCGAGCTACTTTACGCGTCTGATAGTAAAAATTGTATTGAGTGAGTTCATATTCATGCTTCTGTTCATTCAGAGCTCTTCGCCGTTTGGATTTTCTATTTGGGTTTGCCGATAATTTATAACTATGCTTGCTGATGCTCTTACTTACTTTGCGAGCTTTCTAATATTTAACTGCAGGATGTTGAGGTCCAGACAGATCATAAATTTAATTTGCAATAAAGTCAAAAACATCCTGTGACAGTGCTTCAAAATCTTCAATGTTCCCTTCGGACTTTATTTTAATAATTTTTTTCTTCCCATTCAGACATAGGATTTGATCGCCGATCGTTTTCAGAATTAGTAGATGAGTTCTCTGCGAAGGCTTCATTATGCAGGTTTCCAGGAGATTCAAGAAATGTATGGTCTGATACAGAATTAAGATCCGAATGCTGATTCGTAACTGGTGCGTTTTGTATAAGAGGAGTATTTGTAGTAGTATTATTTTGATCAGGTTGGCTGGAAGTCGATGGAGAATTTAGTTCGGAGCTGGTTGAAGAATAATGTTCAACTATTTTACTTCTTCGATATTCAGGATGTGCCTTTCCTAAATGTATGTTAACACCTGCAGTAGATTTACATATCTTCTTGCACACAGGGCATTCAGCAGCAACTACATTTATATTTTCATTAGAGGACATGGAATCACAAAATTATAAAGTAATTATTATATTATTCATATCCAAACTACTAACTGTAGCAAATAAGTCTGGAATGATGACTTCATACACATTAATTGTGTAGAATGAGTAGATAATATCAGTAATAATAAATAATGTTCCAATACAGTTATTTCTAAAGAATGGATGGTAACCAGGCAGAATCAGCAACCGATGAAATAGATACAAACTTGATGTCTTCACAATTATTATAATCCAGTATCACAAAAATTAAAATTCACTTTCCTAACACTCGTACATGAACACGAACATAATATTTAAACAAAATAGTGAATATATTTGTGAAGCACTTAGCCAATATTCCGCAAATATAACTTATAACAAGGATCACAATACTTCCTTGTCTAGGCCTCCTATATGAACAATATGACTCAGTATTGTGAAATTTTAATTTTCCTACCAATTTTTTTTCTATTGTTCTATTAAAATTATAGCACATAGCCCAGTGGTCGTCAGCACTCGCTGAAATGTGCAACAGGTAAGCGGTGCCGTCCCGTGAGCACCGTCGTGCAGCAGGAAGAGATAGAGAGCATACCCGCTAGCAGCTACGAGTGCACTATGGTGCACTATGCTTTCCGCGGGTAAGAGACGATAGCCCCAGGGTGCTCTGCGCTGACGACCCCTGACATAGCCTATTAACCTACTGTATCCTATAGGATACATTCCAAATTTAAGGGTTAAAATTGAAAATCTCATAAGTAGGTATTGAAAGAGAGCTCAGATTTGAGAAGCTACTTTCTGGAAAACAGGCACATTTATTGCTTTAATAATTTTTTTTTATTTTATAACCACTGAAACATTTTTTAATTCTTATATTCAACATTGTTTATGTTCCTAAAAACAAACATAAATATAATAGACGTTTCTTGTTTTACTTTCAAACCGTCTCGCGATCCCACTTAGGTCTTTACACAGGGAGTCGCGACCTTCACTTTGGGAACCACTGCCCTAGTGGATTGTATGAAATTATTGATATATAGAAGATATTTGACGACATGAGTCAGAGTATTAGCCAGGGTAATTATATTTTATTCATTCAAATGCACGATGAGGTTGGAATTTGAACTGGTAATGGAAATTATGGGAAAACGGGTGGACGGATTTTAATAAATGACCCCTCATTTTGAAGCTTGGAACCCAAAGTTTTTCGGAAAAATAGTAGTTTTCAGTGAAATGTCAATTTTTAAACATAATTTTCCTATTTTCCAAAATCCATCTGTCGTCAGTTTTGAGAACTAGCTAATAGCATTCACGGCCGACTTGATATTCCCTTCGCTTTTTTGTAAACGAGAAGCGAAGCGAGCATCAAGTCGGCCGTGTTGCATTTCAGAATAAAACAAAACACACACTACAGTAAACAATATTACACGAAGGTCATGATCTGCAAGAATGCTGACATATTTAGAGCTCAAATTAAATTGGTTATTAAAAACTTAACTTACTAAAAATAATTTACAGGTTCGATTCTGTGATGTGTAATTTTCTGGGTACAGCTGTGTATTGAATTTTAAAAACTACAAAACTTGAGGTGGTTTGATGACATTATTAGCATTAGAAATTAAATATTATTGTAGTTAATGCCATGATGTGACTATTTTTCATTAATTATAGGGGAGAGTCGGGTAGTATCGGACATCGGGTAATATCGGACAGTGAGTTTCTTTCATCTACCATACGATGATAGTATCTGATTGACATGGTTACGTTTCTGTGACGTTGCATAGAGAAACGTAACCATGTCATCCAGGTACTACCATATGGTGGTAGATGAAAGAAACGTACTGTCCGATACTACCCGATGTCCGATACTACCCGACTCTCCCCTACATATTAATGCTATATTGATGATATGAAAGTGAATACGTTTTGGGGTTATATAAGTAGATGTAGAGAATAACTTAAATTATATTTTGATTTCTATATTTTACAGATTGGCGGCTATATAGTATATGTTACTGAAAGCTACAAAACTTACGTAAGATAATAATATTATTAAAAATCAAATATTTTTATAACTATTAATCAAGTGGGGTTCGGTCTTTTTCATATATTTAATGGCGGTATGGTGTAGATATTTATATGCGTAGTTCTCTTCAGTATTGGCTCGAGAGAGAGTATTTTTCATTGTTATGGAAGCAAATAACTTTCCGAATGTCTGGTATTCTTCATTGAAAATAAATTTGAAAAATGTTTATTTGAACGTCTAATGAACTTAGTTTGCAGCATTTGCTGCACAAGCCACTAGTAATGGTATATTTTATATGAGTACTAAACATTTAAAAAACTATTGTGATTTATTAAATGATACAGCTTACATTGTATCGTATTGTAAAGATTATTGTATTAAGATTAACTTCTGTAACAAGATTATATTCAATATATTTTGGCTTTGATGTTTAACCTCCTATTCCTTTATAGTTTATATTTTTATATTTACGAGTAGCCCAACGAGAAACTGTATTACGTACGGTTCACTATAAATTCACCACAAACTCCACTCAAAGCACTGTGGAAGTGTGGATTTCTGTGGGGCGGGTTTTGCCACGTAAAGATTCCATCTTTCATCTTCAATCGTCACAGTACCCGAGACACGTGTAGGCTCCATTTCCAGCTCTCGTCACCTACAGTAAACACAGAATATGCTATGGACGAAACGAACACACGTGCTTCTTCCTCAATCGTTCATCTGCAACTGACGTAATTTTCATTGGTGTTGCGTCATCCACTTCGCAGTTCTGCTAACCTGTGCATTATTATTTAAATGACCCTCGTATATCATTTGATTTTTGTTTATCTCCATTTATTGCCCATTTAATGTCCATTTATTGTATATTTAGTAATATCTATTCTATAATTTATAATCTATGTATATGTATGAGAATTTCTATTAATAAATCATATTATTTTATATACGAATTGCGAACATAGTAATTGGGTTTATTGTTTATCTTGAAAATGAATTAATTATTAAATAAAATCCTTCCAAAGGGATGCACAGATTGACAGAAGATCACGAGCCGAAAACCACTTTTTCGGTATCAGAAATGATGAAAATATATATTAATTTTCGTAAAAATATCGTATTTTACAGTAACACAGTACTTAATTTCTATACATTTCCAAAAGATAAAAAAGTAAATGAATAATGCATTTCAGAGTGAAAGGCTTATATATTGGGAATAAGTTTCATAGAAAGATATTTGATAGCCGTCCCAACCAGGATTTAATAATCGGCCTCCTACTCAATTCTAAAAGAATATTTATGTTTAATTCAATTTTTTATTCAATAGAAATCCTTAATGCAGTCATATAAATAACTGAATTGAGGTTATTAAATTTCAAAATTCACATTCAAAGTTCCTCCGTTAAAGTAAGTACAGTTCTTATCCCTTTCAGTTCTTCAGTAAAAAATCTTGGAATTCACATGGATAATAACCTCAACTGGGACATGCAAATCACAGAAACCAGCAGAAAAGTATGTCCTATTATTCATGTGCTGAAAAGGATAAATGTTCATCCTCCCTCCTGCTTAAAAAATTCCTTTTGCAGACCGCTGTATTTCCCTATTTTGACTATGCTGACATTTTGCTGACTGACCTTTCCAGCGACAACAAAACGAAACTTCAACGTGCTCATAATTTGTGTGCACGTTAATTATGCAATATTCACAAATATGATCATATTACCCCGTCCCTGAAAGGAATAGGCTGGCTTAAACTAGATAAGAAAAGAAATTTACATTCACTTCTCTTTCTCTTCGAAATCTTGAACTCTTCTATTCCTTCGTACCTATCGTCTCGCTTCACTTACCTTTCTTCCATCATTATCTGAACACACGCTCTCGCTATGAAACAATACTAATAATACAATCCCTTCGCACGTCGTCATTCACAATAGCTCTGCCAAGACTCTGGAATTCGTTACCTGCTAGCATCAGGGACTGTCGAAATAAAATTGAATTCAAACGCAAATTTACTAGGCTCTTGGTCAGTAATTGAGACTCGTTCTGACATGGTTTCTTGTAAATAGTCCTCTTAATCTATCACAAAATATTTCAATATCCTGTAATTTCATTACTATACAATTTCGTTATTCTAGGTTTAATTTGTAATCCAGTAAATACAAAAAATATTCTCGTTCTTAACTTTTATAATAAATTGTCTATCTTTCATTAATCAGGTAATCTTTTCGTACTTTGATTTTTATTGTAATTGTAAATTTAATAATAGTTGTATTTTATTCTTCATATTATATTGTAATCCCCTGGTAGAGGGGAGAACGCCTTAAGGCCTTATCTCTACCAGGTTAAATAAATAAATACTATTACATAGAAAGTATGTTGCTATTTTTATGTCCACTTTTCTATCATATTTGCGCCTGTAATGTGTTAAACTCAGATTTCCAACATTCACTGGTTTTGTTCATAGCGATTTTCCGCTGTGTTATCTCAGCGTTAAACTGTTTAACGCTGCAAGATTTACACTTCAGAATGATGTCAAACAATGTATGTAGCGTTTGACTTGATAATGATATGCTAACAATTACAATGTGGCGCTTGTCTGTCAAACTAAGCTTCCAGCCCATTAGCAGAGCCAGATTTATTGTAAAGTATAACAAAACATGAGCCGTTTCCATCCTTTTCTCTGTTTCACAGTCAAAACTAGTGCATTTTAACACCGCCTATTTCAACTTTTCCATGTACCAATAGATTATTAATATTTATTGTATGAAGAAAAATCAATTAGGCCTACAGATTTTAAAGAAAACTTGTGTTCTTATAATTTTTCATCAAATTTCTTTCTGGTATGGCGTCTGCCAGCAGATTAACAAATGCTTCTCTTAACATTGCGCATCTTTTTTTATAAGATTATTTTTTCAGCAAACTCCATTCACAATCCTCCTTCCATCCGCGGGAAAGCTGCGTAATTAAGTAAAAATCATCACGTGTCGAGATGTGTTTCTATATAGCCTAGATTCACCATCGTATATTATAAAATCTAATCGTAATCAAGAGAACGAAAATTACATGTGTAATGGCCAGTTTGTCCAAGTGATGTTTAATTTTGCTTAACGAATGTTAAATTAACAGTCTGTTTATTTTTAACGCTTTGTTAATGTATTTTCCATTTGTTAAACATAATTTTGTTTAAGATAACCAACACTTAACTATAACGTCTGTTAGCACTATTTTAACTACTCAACAGCAGTTGGTAATGATTCTACACATATAAGACAATTTTTGATTGGCTAAAATTAATCTTTAAATTCTATGCTATAGAGTGAGTCATGACACTTGCATAAAATGACAACCTGTTATAGTAGACCACGCTCCATAAACAAACAGTTAACAAATGAAAGTTGTAGGTGACGTGCCGAATAATAATTACAAAGTAAGGTTATATTTCCTCATTGCTAATTATGATACGAAATACGCTAGAAATAAAATAACGCTGATGTATTTAAACAGTCCAAAGTATTTTTTAAATGTTATATTACCAGTCATATGCTAAACATTCCCGACAGAGAGACTCAAAATATCAATTTCGCAACTTCTGTTCGAACAGTTGTGGAGACATCGGCCGTATTTAACTACCTGTTAAACGAGTTAACTGCCCGAAATCCTATACTTAAAATTAACAAACTGTTAACAATCTGTTAAACCGAACTGGTGTTGAAAACATACAATTTTATTAATTAACAAACTGTTTAGAATTTAACAATACTTGGAAAAACCGGCCATAAATCTATCATATAAATATTATTATTATAAATATTATTACGAGGTTTATTTAAACAAAGAAACATGTTTGATTACCCAAAATTATTAAACTGTACACATATTAAGTAATTCAATGTGGAATTATACCACAATTTAAGTCACACGGAGTTAGTGTGCACTCGAAGTTGGTTGCTTGACGGTTGTCAGCCCACTTTGAGGTCTGTGGATATAGAGGGAAAAATTGGATCGGTGTCGGTTAGAGTTCCCGGGTAGCTCAGTGGTAGAGCGTTGGTACGTTAAACCAAAGGTCCCGGGTTCGATACCCGGCTCCGGAACAATTTTTCCCTCGAAATTATTCAAATCAACTTTACAGGGAGTTAGACCTGAAATCTTGATTTGCATAATAAACGTCACTGTTCGTTAACAGAAAACCACAATTTAAGTCACACGGAGTTAGTGTGCACTCGAAGTTGGTTGCTTGACGGTTGTCAGCCCACTTTGAGGTCTGTGGATATAGAGGGAAAAATTGGATCGGTGTCGGTTAGAGTTCCCGGGTAGCTCAGTGGTAGAGCGTTGGTACGTTAAACCAAAGGTCCCGGATTCGATACCCGGCTCCGGAACAATTTTTCCCTCGAAATTATTGGAATTATACCGTCCATCGAAAAATATGTTGTGGTTAGGTTCTTGTCTGGTAGCGGAGTTTAGGAGTAGAGTTTTAAATTTCCCACTCTGTATGTGGACTTGATATGTCCAACGTTTCGGAACTATTTACAGATCCTATCGACTACGTATCACTAATAATTTAGAACTGCCCCACATAACAGATCCAAAAAAAATATCCAACCCTCTAGGTCTGATATTATATTACTCTGTGATATAACCTGTAAGTACTTACAAACGTTGGAGATATTATCCAAACAAATTGTGACAAACTAGAAGCTTCTCTTGTAACACAACACGTTGAAAGCTTAAGTGCTCATAAAATTGTTCATATTTACTTATTTTCATTTTAAAATAATTATGTACATTCTTATTATTTAGTAGCTATTTTGTTTAGTTTATTATTAATTTACTATTTATGTCCTAATGTATTTATTTATTACTAGCCAAATTGTTTCTTATTTATTTTCTGACAAGTATTTACTATTTAGACACAAATTTATTCCTCAACATACCGGTAAATACTTATTAGGCCTATTTATCTTTAAATTTATTCACTTTTGACCCACTACTTTCTGCCTACTAATTTCTTAATTTCTTTATCATTTCCTTATTAATTCATTAACATTTTATTTACTAATTCGTGTATCATTCACTTGCTAAATCCTTTACCATTTAATTAATAACTTATTTATAATTTAATTACCAATTTGTTTATCATTTCATTACTGAATTATTTATTATTTAATTACTAATTCTTTACCGTTTTACTAATAATTTACTTTCATACCTAATTTATTATTATTGACTTCCTAATTTATTTATTATTCACTTAACTGTATACTCATTATAAACATTATTTATTTACTATTCACTTGTTAACTTTTTGGTTATTTAGTTATTAATTTTTCTATTATTTACTTACTAATTTATTTAGTAGATTATTTTACGACGCTTTATCAGCATCTCAGGTTATTTAGCGTCTGAATGATATGAAGGTGATAATGACAGTGAAATGAGTCCGGCATCCAGCACCGAAAGTTACACAGCATTTGCTCATATTGGGTTGAGGGAAACCCCCGGAAAAAACCTCAACCAGATAACTTTCCCCGACCGGGAATCGAACCCGGGCCACCTGGTTTCGCGGCCAGACGCGCTAGCCGTTATTCCACAGATGTGGACTCTAATTTATTTATTGCTTACACACTAAATTGCTGACTACTTATCTGCTAATTAATTTATTATTTACGTACTAATTTATTGATTATTTACTGACTAATTTATTGACTACTTACTTACACTAATTAAATGATTATTTGCGTACTAATTTATTAATTATTTATTTACGTACTAATTTATTAATTATTTATTTACGTACTAATTTATTGATTATTTATTTACGTACTAATTTATTATTTATGTACTAATTTATTGATTATTTACTTAATTTATTGATTATTTACTTAATTCATTGGTTATTTACTTAATTCATTGGTTATTTACTTACTAATTTATGGATTGCTTACTCAATAAATTATTGACTACTTACTAATTTACTAATTACACTAGTCTGCGATGAAATTCCTGCCTCCAAATTTTTAAAGTTTTTAGGGTATTTCTAGCATGCTGAAATCAAATTCATAGCCAAAAAGTTCCTATCACGTACCATTTTTTTGCTATTTTAATTTTCTTATAATATATTACGACAATTTATAGCGTAATTATTTAAACTGTAATACTTTAACATATGTAGGTTTAGTATGTTAGGATATGAAAACCAAATGTATTCAACACAGTTTTAAGGTGTTTATATTGAAAACCAAGGACACTGGATGTTTCTTAGCAGATGGGGGTGCAAGCACATAAGGAAGTTAGGGCGAAATAACGTGCAGCCTTGTCATTATTTTTATTTGTGAAAGATAGAAATGTCAGCCACAACAACTGAACTCAACTCGTGTAGTTTCTCTCACATTTCATTAGTCTGCGTTTCATATGGAAACGAAACGAAATCAGTTTGAAGCTTTATTGTGGAGTAGAATGTTGAAAGTTTTTAGTTCAGTAAGAAAGTATTTACCATGTTGCATCGAGGATGTCTAAATAATCCAGACTACTTTTGTTATATAACTTATGTAGGATATACACATTGCCTAAGCAGAGATGTAATATTACAGATTTTGTGAAAAAGTCATACCATGCCTATTTTGGAACCAAACTTGGAGACCAAAGTAAAGCTTGGGCACCACACAAAGTATGTAGAGTGTGCACTGAAGAACTTCGTCATTTGGAGAAGACCATTACTATCTTTTGGAGTACCTATGGTTTGGAGAGAGCAGTCGAACCATAGTAATGACTGCTACTTCTGTTCGTGTGATGTGAAGGGGTACGATTCTAAACATAAAAATAAAATCGTGTATTCAGTTGTTCGGTCAGCCATTTTACCTGTGCCCAATGTACCAATCCCTGTGCGACCAGAAATTCTTAAACAAATATCATTCTATTGGTGCTGACAACGTGAAATGGATTTTAAAATACCTTTTCTCCGAAGATGATAATCTTGTAAATTGCAGTAGGCCTAACGTGAAAGAATTTATGCTAAAACTTGGACTTCCAAACTATGACCTAAGTGAATGGAGACTGTTCATTGATGCTTCCAAGCGAAGTTTAAAGGATTTCCTCCTTCATAACGGAAACATTTTTGGTGCAGTGCCCGTTGCCTATTCAGTGATCCTCAAAAAATCATACACAAATTTGCAACTGATGTTATTGCGACTAGACTATAGGAACACAACTGGCAAGTTTGTGATGATTTCAAAGTTCTTACTATGTTGCTGGGTCAACAATCTGGTTTTACCAAATTTCCATGCATTCTTTGCCTGTGGGATAGTAGGGCACGAGTTGATCACTGGATTATGAAAGACTGGCCACCTCGACAAAATTTGGAAGTCGGTTGTAAGAATGTTGTGCGCCAAAGCCTTGTGAGTTCTTCTGAAGTTGTGCTGCCATGTCTCCACATCAAGCTTGGCTTAATGAAACAGCTTGTAAAAGCTTTAAATAAGGAAGGAGGCTGTTTTAAGTACATATGTGAGAAATTTCCATTACTATCTGAAGCAAATTGAAAGAAAATATATATTTAATGGTCCTGACATAAGAAAACATGTCTGGTGCAGCATTTAAAAACAGTATGGTTGAAAAGGAGAAATCAGCATGGATGTTGTTTTATGAAGTTGTTTTAAAATTTCTTGGCAACAAGAATCCTATTACCGAAACATTATGGCTAACATGCTTGAAGCATACAAGGAATTTGGTTTAACATGAGTATCAAAATTTTCTGTTTTCTCAGCTAGAATATTTCGCCGAAAATCTAAGATTTTTCAGCTAAGAATAAGATGAACGATTTCATAAGGATCTGCAGGAGTTCGAAAGAAGGTACCAGGGACGCGGGAGCTTCAGTATGCTTAGTGATTATTGTTGGATGTTAAAGCATGAAATACCTGAAGAGAAACATAAAAGAAAGAGAAACAGGAGGACTTTCTCATCTAAGAAGCAAGTGGTGTAATTTTTTGGGTGTTACATTGTGCTAATTTATACATCCAATAGTGAAGTAAACAAGACAAAACAAAGCAAAAACACTCTAGGACATGTATGAACAACCATACATATAATTTCAGCAAGTTGTGTCTTTTAAATATTGTTTTTGAATTTGAAATAGAAAAGTGAAATGAAAAAGTTTGTGATGAAATTCACGTAATTATAAAATACATTTAAAGTTATTTTGCAAACAAACCTGACGTGATAGAAGCAAACGGATTGAAAATTCGGATTCAGCACATCGACATTATATAAAATAACATTACTTAGTTTAGGCAAAAAACACAAAGTTGAAATTCGCAGGCTAGTGTTATTTACGTACTGATTTATTTATTATTTACTCACTAATCTCTTAATTATTTAATTACTAAGATATAGATTATTCAGCTACTAACTGGAATTTGGATAATTCAGGTGGTCCAAATTTTGTTTCTGGTCTGTATTAACATAAAATTTTGACGGAAAAAATGAAAACACATGTAAGTGAGCATTAAGGTTTCCACCGTCAAATTTTCCACAAATGACTTTTTCTTAAACATTCTTAGGTGGTTTGATTTAAAAGTCTTTCAAAGACATTTGGATAAGACACGCCTCTTTGGACAACAGTTCATAATCCTCTTTCAAAAACTTTCGTCCAATTCTCTCTACGTAACGAGGTAACGCAAACTTAGAAGCTTTGGAATTGTATCACCAGATGTCGGGAAGTACAATCCGTTCCTGATGTGCCACCTAGCGAAGGAATGACGAAACATCCTCGATCAATACGAGGTATCGATATTATTGCCATTGGCAAGAACTGCAACAGTTTCACAGGATTCCACCAGATGTCAGTCTACCGGCATGATGTTCACTCATTGCTAGGGATACGATATTAACTACATTTTAGTGCACATACACGAAAAGTTGTACAGAATGTCTACCGTGAACCTTCAACATTTAAAGTTTATTTTTAATTTAATGTCAGGAGCTGTAGATGTGATTTTGGTCGGAACATAATCGCATACTCAACATGTTTATGTAGCAATTTCGTAGTACACGCCAGAGTTGAATCTAACATTGGTGAATATGAAGTGAGAGGAGACTATTGCCCATTATTTTGCTAGAACAGAAAAGCATGTTAAATTTACCCTTTTGAGATTAACTAAAGCATATTGAAGCACTGAAATTATGTCAATTGAAATCGCGAACAAAATATCTCTTCATGTACAATGTCATCATTTTATTTTTACTTTAATTTTTATTCTACCTGAATTTTTTACTGTACTTCACTCTCACCCCCTCTACTAGTAAACTTTAATCGTTCCACACACACAACCAAGGCCGAGTATGCGGTCACAGTAAGCAGTATTGAGTTAAGGAGTATAGTACGTTACAGAAATAGGTTCACATTTTCCAGTGACGAATTAGCTTTCAATATTGAATAATATTTTCGCACAGGTACTGTCGTCCGTTCGCATACGTCGCATCCCGGTTTCCCCCACTCGTTTCTGTTCGCCCCTCTGTAAATGCTAGTGGCTGGGCTGTCTTAGCTCTTTTCTGAAAACATTAATTTCTGTTAGGAAATGGACGTCTACGTAATATTATACAACTTAAATACTTAAATAAAAGGGCCTCGTTAAGTAATTAACTGTCACGTGATTTCTCCCCTTTCTACGACCCTGCGACAAAACCACTTGGACGGACAGTAGATAGCATGTGTGAGTAATTTTCTTTTTTCGGATCGGGAGAAGTGAACGGCCACCATTTTAAAAAAATATATTTAAATATCCATATTATGATTATTTTTCAATTTAACTTCATTCTCCATATTGTACGATAATGTGCTGTAGACAGTATAATAAGCACTGCATAATGAATACGTCCTAATGGATAGCTCAGTTCGTGAGTAAAAACACTTATTTTTAATACAGAACCGTATTTTGATTAAACAAAAACCTAATGAATATTATCAAACTAAAAATCGCGATATTTCCTAGTTTACGTAAATGGATGAACTGCTTTTCTTCCCTCCTATACCTAGTAAAGTGATTTGTTTGTATTTTACGCCAGTATTGTCGAACTCCAGTCGTGGAAGAGGGTAGCAAATGTTTCCGGTTCTCAGGGTATAGCCAGGTTAATAGTAGAAATATTAGTAAAAATAAAATGATGTCCCTGTATTTTGCATTAAATCCTGCTGAATTCAGAATGAAAATCTCAAGTTCTCTTGTCAGCAAATCATTTTATAATTTACATGAATATTTTATAAATGATTTTAGTGTTTAATATTGTATTGCGTTTGCCAATTTTATATATTGTACTGTAATCCAATTACAAATACTAATCACTCGCATACGGAGAGATTAATAATAATGTGAATTTTATTAGTAACAACAATGTAATTTATTCGTTACAACAATAATTCCTTTCTACAATTCACGTTAAACGCTCTCGTCAACAATTGGATCTCCATTCAACACCGTATTCGTTATAGCACTCCACCGACGACAATGACAATTTACTTGGACTATTACGCACAACAATGAACTGTTAATCTGAACTAATATTTACAAAGCACTATTTACAAATCAGAACTACCAGTTCTCAGTTCACAGTTCTTCTATCTCAGTCACTCGAGTTCACGGTATCTCGAACCACAGACCTTCAGAGACAGTTCACTGTACTCGAACTCGGGTCCCTCCAACTGCGGTCCACTGCACTCGAACTCAGGTCCCTCCAACTGCGGTCCACTGCACTCGAACTCAGGCCTTCGGATGCTGACGCAGATGCGGACGCACACTCGAGTCGAACTCCGGCTGGCTTGCTTGCTCTGGCTTTCTGACTGAATAACTGAAAACTCTGAAACTGCTGGCCGCGCTTCAGGGACAGGCGTCGGAGATTCTTCACAGCGTTCCAGAAGATGGGACAGCCGCTGAGATAATGGCGGCCTTGGAGGGACGTTATGGTGACCATCAACTTGCTGCAGCATTTAGGACCCAACTAAAAACGAGGGTCCAACAGTCAGGCGAGTCCCTGCAAGAATTCGCGATGGCGGTGGAACAACTGGCCCATAAGACGCTCAGGGGCCTACCTAATGACTTCATCGCTGGAGAGGCGGCCTACACCTTCGGCAGCAGAGTTTCAGGACGTGTTCAGTCTGTCTGAAAACGACTACGGGAGAACGGAGAAAGTTCAGCACCGCATTGACACCGGAAATGCTCGCCCAATCAGACAACCTCCTCGACGCGTCCCTCTAGCTAAACGAAGGGAGGACGCCGCTGCGCCGGTATGAGCTACGTACTGCCTCAGGCGAGAACCTGCCCATCCAAAAAGAGGTTTTCCTGGACTTGACCTTGGGAAAGAGGAGACTGGAGATGTGGGTGTTCGTCGCCAACATCACTGAAGACGTCATCCTGGGACTCGACGCCATGCGGATCTTCGATGCAACGGTGGACGTCCGGCGCCGTATCCTCCGTTTTGGTCAGGATGAAGTGTTCCTGAGGGACGTCGAAGACCAACCCATGGCCGGCAGACTCACCTTGGAGAATCAAGTGACAATCCCACTTCTGACACCAATGTCAATTTTATTAGTAACAACAATGTAATTTATTCGTTACAACAATAATTCCTTTCTACAATTCACGTTAAACGCTCTCGTCAACAATTGGATCTCCATTCAACACCGTATTCGTTATAGCACTCCACCGACGACAATGACAATTTACTTGGACTATTACGCACAACAATGAACTGTTAATCTTAACTAATATTTACAAAGCACTATTTACAAATCAGAACTACCAGTTCTCAGTTCACAGTTCTTCTATCTCAGTCACTCGAGTTCACGGTATCTCGAACCACAGACCTTCAGAGACAGTTCACTGTACTCGAACTCGGGTCCCTCCAACTGCGGTCCACTGCACTCGAACTCAGGTCCCTCCAACTGCGGTCCACTGCACTCGAACTCAGGCCTTCGGATGCTGACGCAGATGCGGACGCACACTCGAGTCGAACTCCGGCTGGCTTGCTTGCTCTGGCTTTCTGACTGAATAACTGAAAACTCTGAAACTGCTGTCGTTCCTTCGCGACCGTAATTTATAACCACAGTGACGTAATCTCGAGGGTTCCACCCGTCTCTAGAGATGGCATTCCAGAGAAATCCAGAGCCCTCTCCTCTCTACCAGCACCAGATGCGCGCGCAAACTCGTCGCGTGACGTAATACACCCTCTCTCTTCTCTCCACCGCGCGACGTCACTCAATGTTCCGTGCAGCCTGTGCGATCTGCTTTCATGTGGGACGCTGGTCGTGAGTTCGAATCTCACGTCGCTGTCACAATAATATATTAAAGGGAATATTCCCATATACAGTATACCAGTTAAATGTCTGTAGCTCAAAAACTATTTCTGACTTCTCCTCTTAATAACAGACGTACAATTATTCTGTTTTAATGCATTATTACACTGGTCTACAAAAAATGTTTGTTTGGTACTGAGAAAATTTCAAGTGTTTATACTGAATTGACGCGCTTATTCCAGATTTGTAGTCAAATTTATCATAGGACTTCAGGTTTTTTTTAGTTATGGGACTGTAACATTAATTCTAAATTTTACTATTCAGTACATACCTATACCGTAAAGCAAAAGATAAAAATAATAAGAAAGAAGTGCGCACAAACGTGCAATTTAGTTTGGTATGAGTTACTTCTCTTTACTATATTCCACCAGTGACTTCGTTCTATTCACACATTTACTAAAATGATATTTTGGAGTCCAGGGGCGTATTTTGCGGGCTGCCGGGGCTACCGGAGGTAGCCCAAGGAAATTACAAAAGAAAAAGTTTATAATATAACATAATGTAGTAATTTTGTATTATTAGTTTTACCATAGTAATTAAAATTAAAGTAATTGTTAGATATATTTTGTGTAATAATAGGGTCAGCGGTAGCCCAAACCCTTTAACCAGTATACGCCCTTTGGACACACTTCGTTGCTCAGTTTGCACACGCATTTGGGGGAAGGTTCGTGGTACTCTGATCTTCTGCACAGTTTGTGTGAACTGCTAGCCTTGTTATGGCGCTTCGTAACTTTATGTTCGGCCCTGTCCAGTTGCGGTTGATCATCGCATCCGTTCCATAGAATTCACTTTCTATTTCCGCCTTCTTCTCTTGCATGACCGTGCGTAGTCGAAGTTCTGCTGCGGTAGATGGCAGCATGAGTCTGCTTCGTAGTTCCTCTATCAGGAAGGGTTCTCGCGCGAGTTCGTACGCCATTCTGGAGGGTGCATATTTTGAGATTCCCAGTGCTGCTTTTAAGAACCTTGCTTTGACGTTCTCCATGGTCTTGAGGTCATTGTAGTTTAGCCGGGTCCATGTGATGTCCAGTCCATATGACAGTATAGGGAGTATCTTGGCATAGAAAAGCTGCATGGCTGTTGAGAGTGCTAGTTGGGTAATGTCTGTTATGTCGTGGATAGCTATTACTGCGGCCGTTGCTCGTTCTTGAGTATGGATTCAGAAGGATTTTGCTGCCGTCTGTATCGTTACACCGAGGTATTTAAATGCATTTGTAATTTGCAGGGGTCGATTTTGTATCCAGATTGTGTCACTTTTTGCTATTCTTCCTCCCTTTCTGAATACCATTTGGACAGTTTTCGACTGGTTTATGAGCAGACCGTTTTCGTGAGCCCAAGCTGAAAGGTTGTTCATGGAGACCTGTAGCTCTCTTATGTTGGTAGACCCGAGCACCATGTCGTCTGCGTACATGTACAGCTGTCAAAAGAAAAAGTGGCCGCTCTCCTGTATCAAAGTTCCCTTCGGGTATCTTCGCTACAATTCGGAGACAGGCGATGTTACATGTTGTTGGACCACGTTGCCTGATATCTACAGTTATAATTGAAGTATACTGTGTGTTATTCGATAGCATAATGGTAGCATTCAGGCGTCTTATTCATGAGGTCCTGCGTTCGACTACAACCTCGTGCTTTTTATGTCCTTTTTTGTTCTGTTTTTGAGAGAGACAAACTAGACATAATGGCTCCTTTTTCTTTTATGATTATTTTAGTAATTAACATCAGGTTCATTAATATATTATGCCATGAGTTTATCATTATCATTATGATACTGAGGCTGCAAATGGAAAGAAAAAAGATTTTATTCTCAATAAAATATCTTTCGTGGCATAAACATAACAAATTTACTGGCGTCGGCCTTAAAATATTCAAACAATTAAGCGTTCAAAAAACAAAACAAAAAGCCACAATTCAATATTTAGTCTATCTTCCTCTTATCTCGATCATCTTGCAGTCGAGTGGGCATGGAATTGACTAGTCTTTGCAAATAGCGACTGTTCTTAGACACGATATTCCAGGCATTCTGAACATACACACATAAATGTTCTGTCCATGGGCAGGTCTTTAACTGCAAACCCAGCAATCTCCAATCTTTCCTATTTTCTGCCTTCCTCTTAGTCTCCGCATATGATCCACATATCCTAATGTCGTCCATTATTCTTTTCAACCAGAGACCCAACCAATTCCTTTTTCTCTTTCTAATCAGTTTCAGCATCATTCTTTCTTCACTCACTTTTTCAAACACAATTTTATTTCTTATTCTGCCTGTCCACTTTACACGCACCGTTCTTCTCCACATCCACATTTCAAATGCTTCAATTCGTTTCTCTTCATTTCGTCGTAATGTCCATGTTCCTTCCCCATACAATGCCACACTCCACACAAAGCACTTCACTAGTCTCTTCCTTAGTTCTTTTTCCAGAGGTCCGCAGAAGATCCTTCTTCTTCTATTAAAAGCTTCCTTTGTTCATGTTTGCAGTTTTCTTAGGAAGGATAGGCCTAAATGCGGTAACATTCCGTTGCTTTCCGCACACCGCAATCTCTTTCGCATTTTATTAAATTCCAAGGGGTCCGCGTGGAGATGAGGAGAGTGGATTTGACTAATTGGGCCCTCCGGACTTCACCGAAAGTCACGGCAAGGGTTAAATATTAATTCTATCAGGATGTTTGACCCGGTCAGAGACCGGGAAATCTCAATTAGCCTTTGCCCCCCGCATCCTGGACTAGCTTCTACGAATCATCAGAAGATCTTAGAGTGTGATTGGGCCAATTTTTCCAAAAATGTTTCCACACTTTTGCTCTCGTAGCTCAGCGGACGAACGTCGGAATTTAGATGTCAACGTCTCAGGTTCAATTCCTCGTTACTCCTTTTCATTTTATTGTGGTTCAATTGTATGTAATAATACAAAAAGAAAAACTAATACCAGTATTATGCAACTGGATTTTTCCAAACCTAATATTAAATTTATGTTATTTATATCGCTAAAGAACGATTACAATATAAATAACTTGAATATTATTTATACAGTCTCACTAAAGAACGATAACAGAATATAAATGATAAATATCGGTTTGTTTAATTAATATATTGCGAAAGAACAATAACAATATAAATAACTTGAATATTGTTTTATAATGCTAATGAAGGAAAACAGAATATAAATGATAACTTGAATATTATTTAAGTCGCTAAAGAACGATAACAATATAAAAAACGTGAATATTATTCATATCGGAATTTCACAGATTTATTACAGATATATTTAAGAAATTGTAGAAGAATAGTAATTAGTAACAGTGTCCTATTTATTCTTCTTGGAGCCAAATTTGTAACTTTTAAAAGTGTAGTTACTATGTTGAAGTGTATGTGTTGTAACGGATGCTTGATTTGTTATGTATGTGAGTCAGTTATGTGATGCTTGATGTCGTCGCAATGTCGTAATTATGGTTTGATTGTGTTTGTGTGACTATTGTGTATTAATTTATGATGTATGGTACGGAAAGCTGCATATTTGTGTTATAGAAGTGTTACGTATGTGTATTGTTAATGTTTTTGTATGTTACAAATTGATACCTGATATTTGTTTTGCAATCGCAATGCCTAATTTACGGATTGTTTATGTTTTGTTTACATCGCGTAAGCTAATTTAATTTTCTTTTCCATTTCTCTTTATGCTTATCTTTTTTGTGTATAAAACTATAGCTCTAACATACATATGTAAAATACGGCTAACCCCCATTGGAAATACAATAATAATTATTATTCATATCGTTATAATACGATAACAGAATACAAATGATGACCTGAATTTTGTTCATATCTCTAAAGAACGATAACAAAATATAAATAACGTGATATCCATAAAGAACGATAACTGGATATAAATGATAATTTGAATATCATTTACATCGCTAAAGAAAGATTAAAAAATAAAATGAAAACTTGAAGAAGGCCCGAACCCACGACCTTTGAATCATTAAACAAGCACTCTACCACTGGTCCACGAGGCGTAGATATGGAACACTTTCATAGTTCCGGAACTGCTTGTACAAGCACATGCATCGTGTAACATCGCCGCGACCCGAAGTGGACTTTGAAAATATTCGCTGTTCACGAGTGCGGCCACTTTTTTTTTTTTTGACAGCTGTACATCACTGTTGAGGGAGCCTGTGTCTGTATTACGTCCGATGTCATGACGTTGAAAAGGAGCGGGCTTAGAGGGTCTCCCTGTGGTACCCCTCTAGTTTGGCAGACTTCCTTGGACTTCTGGACTGTATCGTCTATTTGAATGAAGTTTTGCGCTAATAGATAAAAATTGAGCTTCGTTTAGTTATTCTTTGTAAATTGTTTATATTATATTTTTTTTTATTTATAAGAAGATATACACTTACAATATGTAGTAACTACTAAAAACTCTGTTAAAAGTGCTTGAAACATTTGCTTTTCCGCTAGGCCACTAGAGGAAACCCAAGAGGTGGAACTTAAACTGAGAGGATTCGATCCGACATCGCGATGAGAATCCGGTGTGACTTAGTGGATGGAGCATCAGCACGTAGAGCTGAAAACCCGAGTTCAAATCCCGGTGCCGGAAAGAATTTTTCTCTGTTCCACTCATCTTTCATCATATGATGACGCAGTATATCTGCACGGGAATATCATATGTAATTCGGTAAATCATAATAATATACAGGGTGTTTCCGAGGTGGTGTTACAAACTTTCAGGGATGATGGCGAAGGGCACATGTATCAATTTGAGATAAGGAATAATGGTCCGGAAATGACGGAGTCGTAAGTTATAATCAAAAATAGTTGTGTGGAAATGGAATTGTAATTTCGCACCACGTGCCCTCCTTCCCTTAACCTTTGGAATGATGGTATGGGCCGGATGTCTCCTACGTGGGTACTTGCACTGGTACAATCTGTGAGATTGTCTACTGTTCCCATTGGCTCATCCGTATTCGAAAATCAGGTCTGCTTATTCCGCTCTCGTGTACTCCTACATTTCACTAGGACTGATCGACTGGATACTGCAACTTATACACATACATTGCTGTCTACAGACGTGCATATCAGGACCGATCATGTCCGTTACACATTATGCTATCTGCATTGCTTTAGTGTACTTTCCTGTCCCCACCCCTCAGACAGCGCACTAAATGGAATACTGTAAGTAGACAACGTAAACAACGTCAGATGAATACAGTATGTGTAAGATGTACAGATAAATACACATAAATAAGGTGTACAGAGGAATAAAATTATTTCATTTCCACACAACTATTTTTGCTTGTAACTTTCGACTCTATCATTTCCGGACCTGGGTTCCTTATCTGAAATTGATACATGTGCCCTTTGCCATCATCCCTGAAAGTTTGTAACACCACCTCGGAAACACCCTGTATAATATACCTTAAATTTTAATAAATCATGAATATCTTATTTACATACATATTAAGGGGAGTTTGTACTCTGAATTTGATGAAAACATTTGAAAATGTGTTTTAATAAAAGCTAAAGACCGTTATTTTAGCCTATTACATACAATAATACTTGAAGAATAACCTCTAAAAATTTCAAATGTGTATCTTATGTAAGTCCTGAGAAAAGTGCACCTAAATTAGATGAAATTTACCTTGCTGGGATAGGCAGTACAGACTTCCCTTAAATGATTTCATTTGTGTATTTATTTCGAATAACAGTTTAAGCAAAGAGCAATAAACAGTTATAAATTACAAAATACCGAAGGAATTGAATATTATGCAATATACAATTCGTACGAGAAATTACAACACCGTTTTAATAAGAAATGGACGCAGACCGACGCAGTCCTAAAACAAATCTGTACCTTGCTGTCGAGATTCATATTCTGTGTCCTTAATAAATTTAGAATTTCTGACATTTTAATAAATTTAGTTTGTGTCATATTAACTATACTTACCGTAATAACAACAAATGCACTGGCAATATTTCGCAGTTACGTTGGATAATGCATCAGCATATAAAAGTGAACATGCCAGTTGACCAAATAACCGGGGACTTCTGTCAACCACGCGTGGAATGTTCGTCAACGAAGCATCCAACTGTGGCAGGTGAGTATATTATTTATTTACGTCTCTCTTCGTCGGAGTTACACCCATTAGTGATCTAACCAAACAAATCAGTCAGTCATTATCACACACTTGTTGCTCCCCGTCCATTAAACCTCGATTAGTAACCATTTCCTATTCAGAGAGAATTTCCTTCCCAGCAGAACGGAGATGCTAATAATGCATACATCCGAAAAATAACAAATCTTTTGCTCAGGACTCGAACGGAGTACCACTTTGTGAAATAAAGGAGAATCGATAAATGCGAGTGAGTGAGTGAGTGAGTGAGTGAGTGAGTGAGTGAGTGAGTGAGTGAGTGAGTGAGTGAGTGAGTGAGTGAGTGAGTGAGTGAGAGAGTGAGTGACAAGAAGGATGTCTTGATAACTGAACAAAGAATCAGATGGTCATTCAATGAATTAATAAATTAATGAGAGTCTAATTCTTCCTCAGGGATTAGGCCCAATGGCCTCTTCCGTCCTCATGTGAAAGTGTCTTGCCAGTTTGTTTTCGATCTGCCTTCATTTCTGTATCCTATAGGTTTAGGTTTTACCTGGTTGGGTTTTTCCTAGGTTTTCCCCAACCAAAAGGCAAATGCCGGGTAATCTTTTGGCGAATCCTCGGACCTCACCTCATCTCGCCAAATATTGTAAAAAATTGCACAAAATTGTAAAAATTGTAGAAAATTACTAAATTGTAAAACTGTAAAAATTATAGAATATTGTAAAAATTATAAAAATTGAAATTGTAATATTGTAAAATTTTGACATGTTCCACATCTTAAAGCTTCATTGCTCATGTAAGATCTATGGAATAAAATAAATGAATGAATGAATGAATAGTTTAAAATATTTTAGGTAGATGTTCTTCGTTCATTCTTATTATGACCCATTGCGCGAAAAGGGACCTAAAATCGTGAAAGGAAATTTTACAGGAGAACAAAATAGCTAATTTGCGGTGTAAAAACTGCATTTCTATGTTTTGACATCTTGCGCTACCTGTACGTTTTTTTACATACTAAACTAGGACAAAGTTTTACACAGTGCTTCTTAAATACGTAAATCTTCCTTATAGTTGCTAAGAAAACAAATGAAAACTTTAATTTGCATTTTTCTCCAAAAGTACATAATGTAATAACAATATTCAATAAGTGATATTAAAAACTATAGCACCTATGTATGTTCTTACCAATTGATTTTCTGTTCCGCAATTTTTTGTTTAAACTGTAGCTATATATTTAGTTACTTGCAGAAGAGTTAATTAGTAAATTGGTCAATGAACGGAGAAGTAACTCAAGTGGATCACTGAATGAGGATATTCATAAGATGCGGATGAACTAAGGACTGGATGAAGAAATGAGTGACACTATGAATGAGTCAGTGAATAAACTGTTAAATGCTTGGATGATTGAATGAATTACAGACTCGATGAATGATCAAGTTCATAATTTAATGAACTGATAAATCAACAAGTGGATGAATGAAAGAGAGAATATCGGAATAAGGACGAACGAGTGAGAAAATGAAATAATAAATAAATATGTAATTGAAAAATTAAATGAATATACGAAGGAATTAATGGATGAACGATTTGACAAATAGAAGAATAAGTGAACGAGTTAATGTATGATCTATCTGATGAACGAAAGAGTTAATGGATGGAAGAATTGATGCTTAAAAGATTTAATAGGTAAAAGATTTAATGGATGAAAGAGTTATTGGGTGAAATATTTATTGGATATAAGATGTAATTGATGAAAAACTTGATTGATGAAAAGGTTAATAGATGAAAGAGTTAATGAATTGAGAAATTAATGAATGAACGAGTTAAGGGGTTAGGTACAGCTTACAGCTGTAATATGTTGGAAATATTACATTTTTTCCCTCCATTACTGTATCTTGTACATTATTCAAAATTAGTATGTGTAAAAAACTGTCCTTCTGCTATACGAAAAAATATTTTTACGATTAAAAAAATTATTTACTTTCTTTTTTCGAAATTCAGTTCACCGTGAAGTGATGAAACGTTTCCCGCATAACTCAAAAACTATCCAACATTCTGTGATGAACATTTTTGTGTGTATTTATGCATGTCATATCTACAATGTGATGCAAGATCACTTCTCTACCTTTGATAGATTGCCTGATAAAAAATAAATTCCTTTTAAAAAAATGGTCAAATATCAGTATTTTCTTCTATTATAAAATAAAAAAATATTAGTTATTAAGGAATGTAGTTGAAAGAGCATGATATTGTGAACATGAGTTTCAGCAATAAAGTAAACGAGTTAACAAGTTTATGAGTTACGAGGGAAGCGCTTCATTACTGCACAATGAACTGCCACCATTTTGAATTTTGAAAAAAATATATATATAAATAATTTTTTTAAATGCTAAAAATATTTTTTTTCTTATAGCAAAAGGACATTATTATACAAGGTACAGTAATGGAGGAAAAAAATGTTGAATATTTCCAAAAATTTTACTGCTGTAACCTGTACCCAACCCCTTAATGGATGAAAAAGTTAATGAATGAACACGTTAACCCCTTACCGCATTCTGGGACAGATATGGCTCATACCGGTTTTATATTCACGTAATTTATAATATAAGTATATAATATTTCAAACTGAATACTGGGACAGATATGGCACATGGTCAAGAATTAGATTTCACCAAATGTGACATCAGTTGAGAAAGAAAAAACTTCTTAAGTTATTTGAATATTAAACCGGTGTGTGCAAGACTGTCCCATGCGGTAAGGGGTTAATGAATAAAAAAAATAATGAATGAAAGAATTAATAACTATGGCCTCTAACGTAAATGTAAGCAAAGGTAGCTTGAAATTTCTCCAATCAAAGTGTAATTAATAGTAATATGCGTTACAAGAGCGGTATGTTGAAGTTTTCATGTTCGAGGAAAAGTTTGAAAAAGCGAAACGTAGTTCGTTTATTACATATCTGAAAAAGGAATTTCTAATTAGTTGCAATGAAATCTCCATCTTTGTTTCTGTTCAATGACGGCAAATTTGCAAAACAAATATATCTAGCTTCAACATTGTTGCTTTAAAATGTTTTCTGTGTTTATTATACTCCAGCAGGCCGTGATATACGTCTGTCTTTTTTCCCCCAGTCTATGATGCGTCTGGAATCTTGTTGATTTTTTCACGGCTTCCTTAATGTTACTTGCATCACGAATGCAGTAACTTTAGTGAAGTTGTAGAGTTTACTTAATTTTTGCAAATATTTAAAAACAAAATTAACAGTGCAATTTAGGTGAAATTGCAGTGGTAAGTTTCGAATTTATAATTATTACTATACTGAACGTCTCTAAAAATAATATGTTAAAAGCCTAAAGCAGTAAAATCAATATGTCACTCAAGAGGTAAGAAGAGGGAAATTGTTATGTGTGTTAGGTTTGGGAATACTGAATGTGGAATTTTAGACTTTCCGCGGATTGGTTTTGTGCGGAAACCAAGCAAATACGCACGATCTCGCACAAACTATTTTTTGGCCGATCTTAATAAAAAAATAAATTATTGTTAATCATTTTAGTTTGTAATTTGTCGGTAGGTAGGTGTCATTCATTTGTTTTTATTCGTATTTGTTGATAGGTGTGATTCATTTGTTATTTACCTACCGCACATGTGCTGCAAGTTTAACTTACAAGGCCTACCAAAGA
Organism: Periplaneta americana; assembly: GCF_040183065.1. NCBI lineage: Eukaryota > Metazoa > Arthropoda > Insecta > Blattodea > Blattidae > Periplaneta > Periplaneta americana. Next base: position 120,054,294 of record NC_091129.1, read on the forward strand.
ACATCGATAAAAAACACTATCGGCCAATCAATATATTTCCGAAGTGCACTTGTACCGTTAAACATACATGCTTATGTCATTGAAGATAATTGCTTCCATGCCTGCTGAATGAGTATCAAACAGCGTCAGATTATCTCCAAGAACTGAGCTTCTACATATGATTTTGTGCAAACATATCAAGGACCTGTTTTAACTTTACCTGAAATTTCTCCATATACGCTTTATGGCTAGTCTTCTCTGCCGTTCAAGTGAAGCAATTAGTATAAACTCCAGGCGTTTCTCTGGTTCTATATAATTTCTCCGTTTCCTATGTCCTTTGTGTTGCCTACATTCAGGTCAGTCCGGAAACTTATTGATTACCTTTTGTACAACTACAATTATTTCTACTTTTGGTTGCGGCTCATTGGCCAATTAGCATGCCGTGACGTAAATAAGTCCGTTATGTTCGAATGAAACGCTGTTTCATGTTGAACGCAGAAAAAAGTTCATTGTATTAGGGTGCGTATTAGGTATATTAATTGTACTGCATGTACTTCGAATAACATCTCAAGAAAGAATGCTATAGACAAGTAACAATCGCAACATGTCAAAGGGATCGAATTTTTATGAAACGCTTACATTCTAATGGGTGTAATAAGAAAGCATGTACTACTTGCATGGCACCCATTTCTTCTATTTAAGTTAATGAAATAGTGATAATCAGTAACGAACGAAAATGTTATTCAAACAGAAACGTCTCTCAATTCTCACTCTGCTGCGAGGAAGGCATCAGCAATATTGTTCCAGTTATTTTCTGTGCCAGCTAGTGAACAAATCTGCGCACGAAGTGATGTAATAGCTCCCAATTTCCCTATTATTAACCAATTCGTAGAATGTCATTCACGTCGCTGCCCACCCGCGCCAATATCGATTATTTCTGCCCCCGGAAAGTAGGACACGCCTAGTACAAGTTGGAAGCTTCGATAACATCTTACCACGTGTCCTGTAAGTGCACAAACTGACAAGAAAAGGAAGAATTGATTTCGTAGGAACGTTGTCAAGGCCACCGACATTTCCTTGTATCGTAGTTATGGCGACAATAGTGACGCATTCGAGTTAATTCTGAACATTATAACAATAACGTAGGACTAACTTTGCCAACTATGAAGGTCTTGCACTGGTGCATGAAGGTCTTTTCATTCATAACTTCATTTTATTTACTTACTTATTTACCTATACATTCATTTGTTATTTATATATTTATTTCAATATTTAACTATTAATTAATTTATTTGATTTATATATGTACAGTATTTACTTATTCACCTTTTTAGACCTTTATCTACATACAAATCGGTTTATAACGTCTCTCGACGTCTTCCCATTTCTTTTTCCATAATTTCGGTGCGGCAACATTTCCTGTAGTAAACCTCGGTCGTGCACGTTTCCTGAATTCCATCCTGCCAACTGTTCCTTGAACACCTCTTCTTTCTCGTCTCTGAATGTATTCGCTCAAGTCATTATTTATTTATTTATTTATTCTTTATTTATTATGTATCTAATTTCTTTTCATCCACTAATTTATTATTTATTTACTTAATAATTAATTTATCGTTCTATTTATTTATTACCTATTTATTTATTCATTTATTCTTTGAATCATCTTTCTATTTTTTTATTTATTCATTTATTATTTATTTATTCATTCATTTATTCTTTCAATCACCTTTTTATTTATTTATTTACTTATTTACTTATTCACTTATTTATTTATTTATTTATTCTTTATTTATTATTTATTATTTATCTAATTTCTTTTCATCCACTCATTTACTATTTATTTACTTATTAATTCATTTATCTTTCTATTTATTTATTACCTATTTATTTATTCATTTATTCTTTGAATCATCTTTCTATTTATTTATTTATTCATTTATTCTTTCAATCACCTTTTTATTTATTTATTTATTTATTTATTTACTCATTTGTTCATTTATTTATTTATAATTTAGTTATTTATTCACTCATTTATTCTTTCAATCAATATTTATTTGTTCTTTATTTATTATTTATCTATCTTCTTTTCATCCACTCATTTATTATTTATTTACTTATTAATTCATTTATATTTCTATTTATTTATTTATTTACTTAATTATTTATTTACTTATTCACTTATGTATTTATTTATTTATTTACTCATTTGTTCATTTATTTATTTCTTATTTACTTATTCCTTCAATTATTCTTTCAATCATCTTTCTATTTATTTATATATTTACTTATTCATTTATTTACTTATTCACTTATTTATTTACTTATTTATTTATTCATTTGTTAATTATTTATTTATTCATTTATTATTTCAATCATGTTTCTATTTATTTACTTATTCACTTATTTATCTATTTATTAATTTATTTATTCATTTATTATTTATTAATTCATTTATTTATTCATTTATTATTTATTAATTCATTTATTTATTCATTTATTATTTATTAATTGATTTATTTATTCATTTATTATTTAGTTATTCATTTATTTATTCTTTCAATGTTCTTTCTATTTATTTATTTACTTATTTCTTTATTTACTTGTTCACTTATTTATTTATTTACTTATTTATTTATTTATTCATTTATTTATTTATTTACTCATTTGTTCATTTATTTATTTCTTATTTACTTATTCATTCAATTATTCTTTCAATCATTTTTCTATTTATTTATATATTTACTTATTCAATTATTTACTTATTCACTTATTTATTTACTTATTTATTTATTCATTTGTTATTTATTTATTCATTCATTTATTATTTCAATCATGTTTCTATTTATTTACTTATTCACTTATTTATCTATTTATTAATTTATTTATTTATTCATTTATTATTTATTAATTCATTTATTTATTCATTTATTATTTATTAATTCATTTATTTATTCATTTATTATTTATTAATTCATTTATTTATTCATTTATTATTTATTAATTCATTTATTTATTCATTTATTATTTATTAATTTATTTATTTATTCATTTATTATTTATTAATTCATTTATTTATTCATTTATTATTTATTAATTCAATTATTTATTCATTTATTATTTATTAATTCTTGTATTTATTCATTTATTATTTATTAATTCATTTATTTATTCATTTATTATTTATTTATTCATTTATTTATTATTTCAATATTCTTTCTATTTATTTATTTACTTATGTCTTTATTTACTTGTTCACTTATTTATTTATTTATTTATTTATTTATTTATTTACTTCTTCACTTATTTATTTATTTATTTAAATATTTATTTACTTGTTCACTTATTTATTTATTTACTTATTTATTTATTTACTTATTTCTTTATTTACTTATTTCTTTATTTACTTATTTATTTATTTATTTATTTATTTATTTATTTATTTATTTATTTATTTATTTATTTATTTACAATCTGTTTCCTTTCGTAGCATCGTGATCTGAGGCATTACGCTTAGACTCGCGTTAAATAATATGCGCTGGTTAGAGTGTTCATGGGGGAAAAAAAATTTCCTTATGAAATTTCGTCCAGTATAAGGGACCGATGTCCACCCAGCATCGCGATGAATTTGGGGAGATACGATAATTAACGAAAACAACTCTTTTTTCAAAATGGCCTACACCAAGAAATATTAAAAGTCAGAAACCCCCAACTTCCCTCTAAAATAATTAGAAGAGGGAGACATGTTTAAATTTTGGAATGGGACTAAAATCTCCCGTCGGGCGTTCTAGTGTTAAATCGCACTCGAATTGAGATTTTTATTTACATAAATCAAAACCTCTAGTGAGATTAATGTTGATAATAGATGCTTAGATACACTAAGGTGGAAAATATGTTGTGAGCTGGGGGTAATTTCGGAATTTCGCTTCAAATGAAGAGAAAGTACATTGCATGACCTTGTCAATTATTTCCCCTACCATAGACCCATACTCTCAATTTCTAAACCGAAACAAAAATAAAACTTTCAAGCCAATACAACTGTACTTTCAATCTGGAAACTAATTGAGTGATGAATTCTACGTGTCGGTGCATCCCTGATAGAGAGCGGAAATTTTCATTACTTGTTCTTTTCGTCTTACTTCTGTACTTATTCTTTGGTTACGATTTCTTGAAGCTTCTATTCTTCGTTTCTTCTTTCCTTATATATCTGCCTTTCTCCTATTCTTTTCTTTACCTCTTTTCTCTTCGTTTGTTGTTCTTTCCCTTCTTCAGTTTATTTTATTCTATTGGGTTATTTTACGAAGCTGTATCAACATCTAGGTATTTCGCGTCTGAATGATATGAAAGTGATAATGCCGGTGAAATGAGTCCGGAGTCCAGCACCGAAAGTTATCCAGCATTTACTCGTATTGGGTTGAGGGAAAACCCCTGAAAAAAAACTTCAACCAGGTAACTTGCCCCGACCGGGATTCGAACCCGGGCCACCTGATTTCGCAGCCAGACGCGCTGACCGTTACTCCACAGGTGTGGACCCCCTTCTTCAGTTTATTTTCATTTCGCATCAAGATTTACAGTTTCTTATTTATCTATTTTTATTCTTCTCTTATCTGTTTCTATTTTAGGCCCTATTTATACCTACACTCTCTACTTTTTCGGTGTTATTTCCCTCCTCTGTTTTCCTCGTCTCAAGAAAGCCTCTCCATAGCCTATAATCACTGTACTCAACAAAGTGAGAGAGATTAAAACCTGTGAAGTTAATTCCCCGAAGGGAGAAGCGTTTTCCTCACTTAGCTCTAAGAACGGTTGCTATGCCTACCTGTATTCTGCTTCAAGTTAAGGTACGTCATTCTCTCTGAACGAAACATCCAGTAAACCCACCTGTCTTACAGTGACAGCTTTTAAAACTTCATCTCGAGTGGAACAGCGGCCCAAGTCCAGTCCAGTGTTCATTCGTGCAGATAATTGCCAGCTAGCGTGTTGCGTGTCTATTTTAATTGTGCAGAGGTTCATGAATAATACTGATGGCAATTTGGTCGCATTCGATGTTTAAAATTCTCCGTGTTAAATTACAATTTACAATTCCTTATGAAGCCGAGTTCCACGGTTTCCTGAAATAAATTTATGTGGATGGTGCTGATGTTTTTATAGTTGCGATGAGTTGTCGATCTCAGTACACGATTACATATTCATTTTCAGTGCAATTGCAATTTTAACTAGTAAGAAATCATAAAAAGAGGATAAAATTGCAAATACCAAGCAAAAACTTAAAGCAAAGTAATGAAAGGATAAGAAAAATGAAGGATATTAATTAAAATTAGACAAATGGAACTTAAGGGCATGGAGGAATCTAAAAGACGGAAAAGTAATCATCCGGCAAATTCTTTCCATAATGCATGGGAAAATGCTTATTTTTTCACATCAGCTGGAGTCAATACTTATCTGCCACAAAGGTTTGAAAAAAAAGAGGAAAACATAATATAATTCGCCATTACTAGTCCACACATAGAGAGAGATACGATGGTTTTGTTGGTGAAGATCGCAGTAAAAAGGTTCAGGAGTTGAAAGTTGCATTATTACATGAGGTAGGGTAGTTAGAAACGTTAAAATTTATTGATCTTCAACAATTTAAATATCTCTCTTCAGGGAAAAGGCCTGCTCATTACTGATATCTTATATATAAAAAAACAATGTGGCTATGTATGTATGTATGTATGTATGTATGTATGTTTGTACTCAATACAAATCTGCACGCTTTTTGACCGATATTTGCTAAAGCTTGCACATTTAACCTTCATAACCCGGAGAAGCACATAGGCTATATTAAAATTGGACAGATGGACGTTAAATTATTGAAAATAATAAAAATTATAAAGAAATAAGGCATGTACGATATTAAAATGGGCTATTCTACAGTCAATTGTCTTTTATTGACGTCATCCAGTCACGTCTTCTTCCGTTGTAAAAGCGGCCACATTGTTATTGAAATATTAAATAAAATAACATTAAATTAAAACTACGTAAATGAGGGACGATCTCTTGATTGAATATGTCATGGGTAATAATATACAATACAAAATGGCATAAAACACATTTTTGTTTAATTTTTAAAAATTCAAAATCAAGCATAATAGACAGCATATATGAACGCATTCATAACACTTAAATTAAAGCGCTTCAACGCGTAGCTCTCTGTAGCGTTGTGGTAAGGTGAATGACTGTAGTATATGGCAGTAGTGTCAGAGTTGTAAGCTACGAAACCGGTTGTGGTGCTAGAGACGTCTAGTCGGAGCGTGAACTTGCTTATGTCTGTGGAAGCACCGGAGTACGCAACGAGTTAAGGCTCATTCACAATGCAAATTAAACACAACGTAAGCGTTAACTTAAGAATGTAAACGTTACGGTAAAATCAAGAGCATTCATGAAGGGGACATAAACATAACCGCAAACATATTTGGTAACCATGGAAACATAACAACGACGCCATTTCCTTATATTCTGTCGTATACTTCAGCGCTCCACAATTGTGTTCTGTTTGCAAATCACGTAAGCATAAGCATGAAAGTTTGGAGTTTGCAAACTTCCATGTTAACGTCTTAAGGCTGGTTCACAATAAACCGGGAACGAGAACCAGAATGAAAACGAGAAGCAGAGGACGTGAATATTAAAATTTTTGATTCACAATAAACCGAGAACATAGACGACTATGCATATCGATATGTATGTCAATAACGATATGTAAAGTCGATATTACGCATTCTAATGATATTTGTGTATAATTGACCAATGACTTTCTCTCATGAGTACAAGGCAGTCAACATAACACAGGTTAACCAACTTCGAAATTTCAACTGAAACATTTCATTAGGTACGGTACTATAAATATGCCCATGCATCTTCATTATCACAACATATTTTAAGTCTACCATAACGTAAAATAATTAGTGAAGAAACATTTGTAATAGAACAAAAATGAACACAACAGTAGTTATTGAATTGAAGCATGAATATGTAGTGTGTAATACAACCAATACAGTAATAAAATATGATTCGCTTACGATCGGTGTTCAAAGATGCAGCTATTGAAAGCCACATATTCTCCTTCATTTTCTCATCTTATACGAGGCGCGCCGCTTATCGTAAACTTGAGGATTTTCCTCAACACTCAATATTAGAATCTCATCAAATAAAACTTGCTCCATGATGCACAGCACAGAACAAAATAATGCATGGGTTGTGTCACGGTCTTCTTGCTACAAAATATACGACGACAAAATAGCTTTTAGATGGCAATAGAATGAATCTAGTGGGCTATGATCTGAAACGTGAACGCCAAAGTTCAAACTTGGTCAACTCTCCGTTCCCGATCCCGGGCTCCGGCAAGCTTTTCGTTAATTGTGAATGCTCATATTTAAATGTACACATTTTAACAATTTTACCGTTTTCGTTTTCCGATTCTCGTTTCCGGTTTATTGTGAACCAGCCTTTACGGTTATGTTTATGTCAATGCTTATGTGAATCATTGTGAATGATCCCATTTGGTAGCCTGGGCGCTAACTTCTGTGTTTATGTTACGGTTATGTTTAATTTTCATTGTGAATGGGCCTTTATAATGGAGCGCTCCGCTCCGTTTAGGCTGTGCTGACAACACTGGTATATGGAGACACCGGTTCCACCTGTACTCAACTTACACATATTTTTTATTATTTTGATAATTTATTTACATTATTTTAGATACGTTATTTTATTTTAACCCGCCATAAAGGAAGTTTTACTACTCAATAAATAATATATCCGTAGTATTATATTTATGCTGTCTCAAATAACGTTACCATAAAATTATGTGAATATACATACATAAGCTCGCTGTAAATAACAGTGTATTAATTCTAAAATATGTCTTTTACATTATTGTTGTTCTTGTCCGAATATGTGTTATTGCTAAATTATATCTATATTATCATGTCGTGAATGTACAGTAGTATGTATGTTAAGCCTACTGGAAATAACAACTTGTTAATTTTTTTAATAAGTTTCTCTCAAAATATTATTCTTCAAGTCCAATAATACCGAGATTTTACTGCAGGGCCTGTTCTATAACATAAAATAAAAATGACATAATTAATATACAGTATTATGTACGAGTATTTGTAAGACACCATTTTTCAAGTCATATTTAAGAAACTGGGTATGACATAAGCAAGGGTAAAGCGGGCAAAGGGGTACAAAATTCTCCAATCCTATTATAGGGTAAACCTTGGTAATTTCGTGGCAGTGGTTATTTCGTGATATTTTTTCCTGGCTCTTTTGTGAACTGACCAATGGTCTTACGAGATCAAAATTTCCGCCAAGGGATTGCATATGTTGTCCGGTTTCCAGAAACATACAGCTACGCTTTGTGTGCCCCTTGTAGCTGCTTCAGTGAGCTTCTGTGTTTGGAGAGAACAAATTAGCGTCGACTTTTCAGCCGTAAATATTCTGTGGATGTTTATAATTATATTACAGGCTTATTACTAAAAGTAAGCATATGATATTTGCTCATATTGGGTTGCGGGAAAACCCTGGGAAAAACCTCAACCAGGTAACTTGCCCCAACCGGGAATCGAACCCGGGCCACCTGGTTTCGCGGCCACGCGCACTAATCGTTACTCCACAGGGACGGATCATAAAGAGTTATTACAGAGCAATACCGTTTAAAGATGTAATTTTTAACAATGGTTATTATTACTATTATTATTATTTTATTATTATTATTATTATTATTATTATTATTATTATTATTATTATTATTATTATTTATGAAGAGGTGTATTGTATATACAAATTCTTTTATTTTTCCAGAAATATTTTATACGTTTAATAAAATAGATTTGCGATACTCGAACTCAGGAAATAATGCCCTCACTGGTTTCAACTCTACTAATTACTTATAATTTTTCCACCCTCAAACTCAGGAAATTACGTCGTCGACAATCCATAGACGAACCGTAAGCACTACATCATAAATGTCGCCATTTGTTATTTCGGCTAATGTGAAAGTATGTGTGCGCGCTAAATGCCTACTCACTTCACTTTACGTGATTGGGGTTAAAAAGTACGCCAAACGACACACGGTGTTCCCAAGCGGTCACTCATCCAACTGTAGCCTATACTGACCGCGCTGAAATTTGCTTGACTTCGGTGATCGGACGAGAAATGATAATATTCAACATGGTATGGCCCCTACTGCTAGCAGGTCACGAATTGCAGTTTCTCCCACATATGGTTAAATAATTTAAAATCAGTCTCGTTTGGTAGAGAAATATACAAACTAACTAATGTATGAAAGAAAAATACTGCGTATGTTTCAAACAATTTGCAACACTTATATAATTTTTATCTCTTCTGTATGCTTCGTGTAGCCCAACATTACTATATAAACACGATTTATACCATGTAAAGACGGTGTCAGTGACGCGAGTTGTGTGTTGCTGGTTGCGACAAGCTGGGAAAGAGTGTGGTGATACTAGTTAACCATCCTTTGACCTGACTTGGAGCTTAGGCGCTTACCACTAGCAATCACAAATGAATGTCCACTCTGTTGGCGCTAGCACATTTTTCCATTTATAACGAAAGACTGTCCGAACGATGCACAGTGTGTAATTTCAAGCATCTACCCGGCCAAATAGTAATATACGTTACAAGAGCGGTATGTTGACGTTTTCATGTTCGAGGAAAAGATGGAAAAAGCCAAACGTAGTTGAGCTTTTTTAATTTCCGATAACATGAAAACAAACATACCGCTCCTGTATCGTACATTATTTTGTGCGAAGATCGTTTATTACATACCTGAAAGACGAATTTCTAATTAGTTGCAATGAAATCTCCATGTTGGTTTCTGTTTAATGACGCCAACTTCGGAAAACCAAAATAACTTTCTTCAACATTGTTGCTATAAAATGTTTTCTGTGTTTACTATACTCCAGCAGGCCGTGATAACGTCTGCCTTCCCTCCCCCAGTCTATAAATGCGAACTTAAAACGAACGGTACGGTTATGTAATGATTTATTTTTCATTTTAATATTTTAACAATATTATTTATATAACATATTGCAGTAATAACATCGGCATCTGGAATCTTGTTGATTTTTTCACGGCTTCCTTAATATTACTTGTATCAGGAATGCAATAAATTTCGTGGAGTAGTAGACTTTACTTAATTTTTGCAAATATTTAAAAACAATAATTAACATTGCAATTTAGGTGAAATTGCAGTGGTAAGTTTCCAATTTATAAGTATTACTATGTTAAACGTCTCTAAAAATAATATGTTAAAAGCCTAAAGCAGTAAAATGAATGTCGTGCTTAAGCGGTAAGAAGAGGGAAATTGTTATGTGTGTTACGTTGGGAATACTGAATGTGGTATTTCACACTTACCGCGTATTGGTTCTGTGCCGAAAACAAGCAAATACGCACGATCTCGCACAAAATCATTTTTCACACCCCGTCCTTAAAGCTAAATTCTTATATAGACGTGTTTATAACATCCAAAGTATACTGTCCAATTGTGGACAGATGCTTACATCTGGTAGGTGACCCTCATAACAGAGCGAAAGTTGCATGTCTCCGATCAGATCATTTACGCTGCAGAGGCAGGCGCGCAGCTTGTATTTGGATGATGCTAAGTGAAAAACGTAATATAAGTGGTATTTTTCTCTAATACACAGTTTGCATATATTACAAGAAGGTATATACAGGGACATCATTTTATTTTTACTTCAATTTTTATTGTACCTGAATTTTTTAATGTACTTCACTCCCACCCCCCTCTACTAGTAAACTTCCAACCATTCTTCACACAGAACCAAGCGTATACCGTCAAAGTCGCCATACGGTCATAGTAAACACAAACAGTACTGAGTTAGTGAATATAGTACGTTCCAGAAATACGTTCGCTTTCAATATTGAATCATATTCTCGCACAACTACTTTCCTCTGTTTGCCTATGTCGCATTCCGATTTCTCCCACCCACTTCTGCCCGTCCCTTTGTGGCTGGGCTGTCTTAGCTCTTTTCTGAAAACATTAATTTCTGTCAGGAATTGGATGTCTAAGTAATATTATACAACTGTTTAAAATAGCTTAAATACAAGGACCTCGTTAAGTAATTAACTTTCTACGACACTGCGACAAAACCACTTGGACGGACAGTAAATAGCTTGTCTGAATAATTGTATCTTTTCGGATCGGGCAGAAATGAAGATTGAATTTACAGTACGTAAGGTACTCTTTTATAGAGTAGGTACACAATTATTTCAACATGAGTTACTAGTACGAAAGGCGAAACTGGTAATTGAAATTAGGTATAATAATCTATATGCGATAATATGCAAAAAAGAACTGAAACCTGTATAGAAATGAACGGCCATCATTTTCAAATATGTGTTTAATTATCCATATTATGATTATTTTTCAATTTAACTTCATTCTCTATACTGTACGCTAATGTGCTGTAGACAGTATAATATGCACTGCATAATGAATACTTCCGCATGGACAGCTCAGTTCGAGAGTAAAAACACTTATTGTTAATACTTCACTGTATTTTGATTAAAAAAACCTAATGAAAATTATCAAACTCAAAATCGCGATATTTCCTACTTTACGTATATGGATGAACTACTTTTCATCCCTCCTATACCTAGTAAAGTGATTTGTTTGTATCTTATGCCAGTATCATCGAACTGCAGTCGTGGAAGAGGGTAGCAAACGGTGTTTCCGGTTCACAACTTTAAGCTAAAGGTATAGCCAGGATAATATTAGAAATGTTAGTAAAAATAAAATGATGTCCCTGTACTTACAAATAAACTAATCCTTTTGCTAAAAACTATCATCTTGTCCAGAATAAGTGTCTGAATAATCATGTGCAGAGAGTAGTATTTCAACGTTATTACATTACAAGCTAAAAGCACCCGGTATTGCTCCGGTTTTCGTTTTTGCTTCAGACTTAAAGAGTTCTCGGCAACTCAAGTATAGAAGAACAAAACGAATTACTGTCCGTACTAAGCTTTCCTAGTCCCTAAGGATGAATTTATTTTATTTGGGTTATTTTACGACGCTGTATCAACATCTCACTGCGGGCTAAAGCAGGGAGATGCACTATCACCTTTACTTTTTAACTTCGCTCTAGAATATGCCATTAGGAAAGTTCAGGGTAACACAGAGGGTTTGGAATTGAACGGGTTACATCAGCTTCTTGTCTATGCGGATGACGAGAATATTTTAGGAGAAAATCCACAAACGATTAGGGAAAACGCGGAAATTCTAGTTGAAGCAAGTAAAGCGATAGGGTTGGAAGTAAATCCCGAAAAGACTAAGTATATGATTATGCCTCGTGACGAGAATATTGAACGAAATGGAAATATAAAAATTGGAGATTTGTCCTTCGAACAGGTGGAAAAATTCAAATATCTTGGAGCAACAGTAACAAATATAAATGACACGCGGGAGGAAATTAAACGCAGAAAGAGTATGGGAAATGCCTGTTATTATTCGGTTGAGAAGCTTTTGTCATCTAGTCTTCTGTCAAAAAATCCGAAAGTTAGAATTTATAAAACAGTTATATTACCGGTTGTTCTGTATGGTTGTGAAGCTTGGACTCTCTCTTTGAGAGAGGAACAGAGATTAAGGGTGTTTGAGAATAAGGTTCTTAGGAAAATATTTGGGGCTAAGAGGGATGAAGTTACAGGAGAATGGAGAAAGTTACACAACGCAGAGCTGCACGCATTGTATACTTCACCTGACATAATTAGGAACATAAAATCCAGACGTTTGAGATGGACAGGACATGTAGCACGTATGGGCGAATCCAGAAATGCATATAGAGTGTTAGTTGGGAGGTCGGAGGGAAAAAGACCTTTGGGGAGGCCTAGACGTAGATGAGAAGATAATATTAAAATGGATTTGAGGGAGGTAGGATATGATGATAGAGACTGGATTTTTTTTATTTTATTTTATTGGGTTATTTTACGACGGTGTATCAACATCTAGGTTATTTAGCGTCTGAATGATATGAAGGTGATAATGCCGGTGAAATGAGTCCGGGGTCCAGCACCGAAAGTTACCCAGCATTTGCTCGTATTGGGTTGAGGGAAAACCCCGGAAAAAACCTCAACCAGGTAACTTACCCCGACCGGGATTCGATCCCGGGCCACCTGGTTTCGCAGCCAGACGCGCTGACCGTTACTCCACAGGTGTGGACTAGAGACTGGATTAATCTTGCTCAGGATAGGGACCAATGGCGGGCTTATGTGAAGGCGGCAATGAACCTACGGGTTCCTTAAAAGCCAGTAAGTAAGTATCAACTTCTCAGGTTCTTTAGCATCTGAATTAATTGAAGGTGATAATGCCGGTGAAATGAGTCCAGGGTCCAGCACCGAATGTTACCCAGAATTTGCTCGTATTGGGTTGAGGGAAAACCCCGGAAAAAACCTCAACCAGGTAACTTGCCCCGACCGGGATTCGAACCCGGGCCACCTGGTTTTGCGGCCAGACGCGCTGACCGTTACTCCACAGGTGTGGACCCTAAAGATAAATCTTTACATAGTGTCACATGTATTCTTAGCCAAAACACCTGCCAAGATTAACAGAATTAAAAACAGCTGAAGATCAGGCACCGAAGAGAAAAGATGTCATCATGTACCTTACTGTTTTTGTTTTTAATTAGTTTTGTCTTGTAGTTCAGCTAAACAAAAACATCTCCTCGGTCCCTTTACATCAGTACAGCATAGACTCAATGTTCTACTTTCATCTAAAGCTGTGTTGACACAAATTTAGTGTAATTTCCTGTCTACATGTGCTTATCTTGACGTTTAAAGACAGTTGACGATAATAGGGAATTCTCTTGTTCCCAGTCTGAACTCCTTGGGGTCTCATGGTGAGTGACAATTTACCTCTTTATCGCTCGTATTAAAGTATCAATATGGAAATAGAAAATATATATAATAGGATTGGAGAATTTTGTACCCCTTGCTCGCTTTACGCTTGCTTATGTCATACTCAGTTTCTTAAATATGACTTGAAAAATGACGTCTTACATATACTCGTACATAATACTGTATATTAATTATGTCATTTTTATTTTATGTTACAGAACAGGCCCTGCAGAAAAATGTCGGTATTATTGGACTTGAAGAATAATATTTTGAGAGAAACTTATTTTAAAAATTAAAAGATTGTTATTTCCAGTAGGCTTAACATACATACTACTGTACATTCACGACATGATAATATAGATATAATTTAGCAATAACACATATTCGGACATGAACAACAATAATGTAAAAGATATATATTTTAGAATTAATACACTGTTATTTACAGCGAGCTTATGTACGTACATTCGCATAATTTTATGGTAACTTTGTTTGAGACAGCATAAACATAATACTACGGATATATTATTTATGTAGTAAATCTTCCTTTATGGCGGGTTAAAATAAAATAACGTATCTCAAATAATGTAAATAAATTATCAAAATAATAAAAAAATATGCATAAGTTGAATACAGGTTCCAACCTGTGTCCCCATATACTACAGCCATTCACCTTACAACAACGCTACAGAGAGCTACGCGTTGAAGCGCTTGAATTTGCGTGTTAAGAATGCGTTCATATTTGCTGTCTATTATGCTTGATTTTGAATTTTTTAAAAGTAAACAAAAACGTGTTTTATGCCATTTTGTATTGTATATTATTGCCCATGATATATTCAATCAAGAGATCGTCCCTTATTTACGTAGTTTTAATTTAAATGTTATTTTATTTAATATTTCAATAACAATAAGGCCGTTTTTACAACAGAAGAAGACGTGACTGGATGACGTCAATAAAAGACAACTGACTGTAGAATAGCCCATTTTAATATCTTACATGCCTTATTTCTTTATAATTTTTATTGTTTTCAATAATTTAACGTCCATCTGTCCAATTTTAATGTAGCCTATGTTCTTCTCCGGGTTATGAAAGCTAAATGTGGAAGCTTTGGCAAATATCGGTCACAGCGTGTAGATTTGTATTGAGTACATACATACATACATACATACATACCCACATTGTTTTTTATATATAAGATATCAATAATGAGCTGGCCTTTTCCCTGAAGAGTAATATTTCAATTGTTGAAGATTAATAAATTTTAACGTTTCTAACTACCCTACCTTATGTAATAATGCAACTTTCAACTCCTGAACCTTTTTACTGCGATCTTCACCAACAAAACCATCGTATCTCTATATGTGGACTAGTAATGACGCATTATATTATGTGTTCCTCTTTTATTTCAAACTTTTGTGGCAGATAAGTATTGATTCCAGCTGCTGTGAAAAAATAAGCATTTCCCCATGCATTATGGAAAGAATTTGCCGGATGATCACTTTTCCGTCTTTCAGATTCCTCCATTATGTAGCCGTAGATAGGCAAAGTAAAATAGCTACTGATAATACACACTACACCAGATAGCTTTGTGGACTATCCTCTACCTACAGCAGGCCTACGTCACTGCGACGTAACTTTCAGGCGAGCTGTTTGGACGGTTCTCCCGCTCCCAAGAAACGGCCGCTCTGAATGAGCACCGTTTGTGCAGGCCTGCCCTACAATGTTAAAGAAAGTACACTTTCTATTGTATTCCTTTAATTCGAATATACATATTTCACGGAATCCTTTGAATTTCATTAAATCTCCTGTCAGTATTTATTTTATGATCGACCATGCCGAAATGTAGTAATTATACACCTGGCAGCAGCCCTTTAATGGACCTCATTAAAGTACACCTATTCATTAAAGTTCAGGTTTTCCACCAATTAGAAAGCAATATGAAAGCGCAAGTATCGATTATGCTCGGATATGCAATCGAAAGACAACTAGCGAAACGTCACGGAGGCTGGAAATCCAATACTGTCGCAGAAGGTTATGTTCTGTTACTATAATAATTAGCGTTAATTGTAAATAATATTCAAATAAATTCAATTTGTCATCTCGTTTTTCAATTCTAAATCAATTTCCAGGTTATGACAATATTAATCTTCATTTTACTCTCTAGATTATATCAAGGTCAACGATATTTGTTCCTCGAAAAAAATCAATACTTTCGCGTCTGCGCACATCTCACAATTTACGAGATTGCACAAGGTCACTTCCGTTCCTAGTCAGATAAGAATAATATGAATACTTATGGATAATTTCAAGTTAGAAATATGGTCGATCATAAAAAGTCGTATGAAACTTGCCTATAATGGTAATTAAGACGCTGGTATGAAAATTATGAAGCGAGCTTGCGCTCGTTTCATAAACATACTCGCGTCTTAATTACTGTTATTATAGGCTCGTTGCATAATGTACAATTGTACAGGGACATCATTTTATTTTTACTTCAATTTTTATTGTACCTGAGTTTTTTAATGTACTTCACTCCCACTCCTTCTACTAATGAAGTTCTACCGTCCTCCACACAGATCCAAGACCGCATATACAGTCATAGTAGCCTTACGATCATAGTATACAGTACGTTCCAAAAATATGTTCGCGTTTTCCAGTGACGAAAGAGCTTTCAATATTGAATCATTTTCGAACAGGTACTGTCGTCCATTTGCCTGCGTCGCATCCCGGTTTCTCCCACCAGCTTTTATTCGCCAACTAGTGGCTGGGCTGTCTTAGCTCTTTTCTGAGAACATTAATTTCTTTTAGGAATTGGACGTCTACGTAATATTATACAACTGTTCAAAATAACTTAAATAAAAGGGCCTCGTTAAATAATTAACTGTCACGTGATTTCCTCCCTTTCTACGACCCTACAACATAACCACTTGGGCGGACAGTAGATAGTATGTCTGAGTAATTTTATCTTTTCGGATCGGGCAGAAGTGAAGACTGAATTTACAGTACGTGAGGTACTCTTTTATAGACTAGGTACACAATTATTTCAACTAATACGAAGGACGAAACTGATAATTGGGATTAGGTACAATATAGTCTTTAGTGCGATGATATGCCCATTAGAATTGAAGCCTGTATCGAAATGAACGGCCACCATTTTAAAAAATGTGTTTAAATATCCATATTATGATTATTTTTCAATTTAACTTCATTCTCTATAGTGTACGCTGATGTGCTGTAGACAGTATAATATAAACTGCATAATGAATACCTCCGCATGGATAGCTCAGTTCGTGAGTTAATACTGTACTGTATTTTATTAAACAAAAACCTAATGAAAATTATCAAATTCAAAAGCGCGATATTTCCTAGTTTACGTAAATGGGTGAACTACTTTTCTTCCCTCCTATACCTAGTAAAGTGATTTGTTTGTATTTTACGCCAGTATCATCGAACTCCAGTCGTGGAAGGGGGTAGCAAACGGCGTTGATCCAGAGGTATAGCCAAGTTAATATTAAAAATGTTAGTAAAAATAAATTGATGTCCCTGTACAACCTCCCGTTAAAAATAGTTTTCTTTAGCCTATTATAAATTTCCAGCTCAATGAATATTTCCAGGTTGACCTACAATCCTGCCACGTCTATGTACTCTATGTTCAGCAGGCGTTGAATTCTGATACCCTGCTTAGTCATCGGGATGGCGTGACTTCATATACTACTCCGAAGGCCATATTTTCCATGCCGTTACCAAATTACAGACATTCTACGTGGAGCACAATGCGACCTCATTGATATTCTTTTCATAGTGGTAATTTATACCTATCTGTTTTAATTTGAAATGCTTCGTACTGTGGCAATTTATTGGCTATCCTGAACTAACATGAATCATCGAATAATTTAAGCTTCTAAAGCCATTTTCGTTTATATAACAGTTCTTAGGTAGACAAAATTGGTTTCAAGGACGTACAATAAATTGGAGCAATGTTATTGGAAATAATAGGAAAATTATTCTTGGAACTGGGAAGTCGAGAACCTAAATCATGCTTATTTATAAACAAGTACCTATGAAGACAAAATCTGCATTTGTATTGAAGGTAACCAAAAAAAGAACTCAAAGGTGGAAATCGAGCTCACATTATCACCGTTTGCTCGCAAATTGCAATGTGATTGCAGTAAAATATTAAGACCATATTTGTCGATAGTCTAATGGGACATTTAACCACGATGACAAAGCTTCCTTATTTAGTCATAAAAAATGTTATAAATTTCAATCAAAGACAACTATCTGCAAATGTTTATTTGCTACATGAATATAAGGTATATAAACGTTTTCGCCTTGTGGGGCATCATCAGATATATTAAAATTATGTGATCTGAACTTAGATTAAATTAGATTTATAAAAGCAAATACGAGCGGTGTGTAATACATGGTGATAAAATTTCATGAGTTATATGTATAGTAACAGTCTTACTAATAAACATTGTACAGTTTTTATACGAGACTTATGCAGAGTTGAGACAGAAAACGTTACTAATAAACCGTGAATAAGCTATGGACGTATAAACAGCTGTAACTATACAATGGGAATTGCTTTGCAGTAGTTATATACACGAAACCCCTTGTTTAAGCGTTGTATATAGCGGAAAAATGGCCGCCCCTGTAACAGCTGTTCGTATCGTCTGTCATTTTATGATGATGGCTACCTTGTAACCACAGAAGAACAAACCAAAGATCATAGAATTATTAGAATAATATTGCTATAGCTTGTATTCTTTGACCAAAATGTAGTGTGGTAATCGATTAGAGCCAGTTGTACTATCGATATTTAATACGCCACACTAGAGCGCTCTACCGGATGCAATAGAAAACCTCAGATATTCTATTAACTTTCGTAACGAAGTAATGACGAAACTATGACGTAGCTTTGTAACAGTTATACTGTTATACACGAGGTATGTAGTGATTATTAGTAAGGAATTTACACAAGACTTATAAACGAGCTACTCATTGTATAAGTATAAGACAGTTAAACGTCTGTATATAGAGTTTTTATTAGTAAGACCGTAATTTTAACAAGAAATGATTAAAATTGGAATTGTGTGTATATATAACTCATGTTACATTATAATACATATTTATCAAATAATATTATGCAATTTATGATCATATTAAAATCAAATTAATAAATGGATAAATCTTGGGTTAAAAGTTATTCAATGTTTATCCATTTATTCATTTGATTTTAACATGATCATAATTTGCATAATATTATTTGATAAATATGTATTATAATGTAACATGAGTTATATGTACACATAATTCAAATTTAAATCATATTTGAATTTACACTACATTGAAATTCATCATTTTATCTCATTTCTTGTTACAATTAGTATACATATAACTCATGGAATTTTATCACCATGTATTACACACCGCTCGTATTTGCTTTTATAAATCTAATTTAATCTGAGTTCAGATCACATAATTTTAATATATCTGATGATGCCCCACAAGGCGAAAAAGTTTATATACCTTATATTCATGTAGCAAATAAACATTTGCAGATAGTTGTGTCTTTGATTGAAATTTATAACATTATTTTATGACATTACTAGACACATCTGAAATATAAAATGAATTGCAAATTCCTTATTTAGGGTGGAAGTCTTTACTGGTAGCCAAATTACTCCCTTTTTCCAGCCAAAAATTTTACTTATCACTGTGTAATTGAGAATTAGCTATTATTGTCAACAGTAATCTCACTAGAGGTTTTGATTTATCTAGAGAAAATCAAAACTCGAGTGGGATTTAATTGACTATTACGCTATTAGAAGCAAGTATATAAAAACTAGAAGAAATAAAGTACTCCAATACAATAAAATATTAATTGACTTACGAAAATACAACTGTCTTCGAATGTATCATTGTACCATCTCAACATTACGCTAGATGGCAGTAATGTGTTATGATTAGCTGTTTTCTTGTTATCAGTTGTGCCAACTATGGAATCTTCATTGAACTCTGTGGACGGTTACTGGTCAAGAAGGCTTTGTTGATTCAGTTTCTTTTTTTTTTAAACAGTTACATTCCACTTCAATTATCCGGATCGCAGTAATCAACGTCACTTGACAGATGATTTTCAATAAATCTTAGTAGGCCTAGTAAACAATCTCTGGTATGTGCCTATTCATAATATCATATAGCAGAAGCTATAACATAACCTAAATAATATAAACAAGTGTTAGAAAAGTTTTAATTAGGGGTGATGAAATAAACAAGAAAAGTTTTAATTAACGATGATGAAATAAAAAAAATAAGCATGAATAATTTTAAAAGGAACAACTATTGAAAGTACAATTTTCAAATTTGAATGTTTTACTGGTTGGTGGTTCAGTTGATGTTATATTAGACGTGTGCGTAAAAGAAGTGGAACTCGTTGATGTACATGGTGTATTCCTCAACTTATTCAGGATTTCCGAATGGTGCTCTTCATTTATTTGTAAATAGGGTTTCAGGGAAGATGCATAGCTATGACCAGTGATCTTTATTAATTCGTGTTCTTGAATGCCAATGCGAGTCATATTTGAAAGTGCTGTGCATCGACTGGAGTGGTTTGTAATTTTCTGTTTTTTGACGTCCAGACCAGTGCAGTTTGAAATGTTGGCAAACAAAGAAACAAATGCTAGGGTAGTGATAAAAATAAACAAATGCTCGGGACGTGACAAAATTTAACAAATGCTAGGGGCGCGATAAAATTGTGCGATAAGCAGCCATGATTGGTTGAAAGACGTCCTTTCGCACCGTTTTATTGGTCAAAAGTAGTGTGACGTAGTAAAAGTGTAATAGTCATTGTAACAACATTTTGAACAATCCAAGTTATTGTGTCTGTAAATTTAGCGTTATGAGATAAAATAAATGCTGAAAGATCACATTATGTTACAGTACCTGCCGAAAACTGTGCCGCTAGAATATTAACTGCAAGATAATTCACACATCCACATTTTGGACTAAATAACAGGTTGAATAGACTGGATAGGTCACTGAACTGATTTCCTGGACTAAATATGTGGCTGATCTGGATCTTACTCATTTTCTTAATTAATAACAGTGTATAATATCTCCAATAAATAAGTTCTTAGCATCGCCACAGATAGGCCTACACTTGATTGTATTTGTCACTATCGCTTGTCACTAGAGAGTTCTTGAAATTTATATTTTCCCCGCCATTCATAAAATATTTTGATATGATACCTCTTGCACAAAAGGGGAGATCTATAACTGAAACTTGATTAATATATTTCAGTATTATTTGTATTTATCCTGGTAATAATGAGCAGTTTGACTCGTAGACACTTTGTTTTTGCAGCATTAACTTCCCATAATTGTACGAGAAGATTCGAAGAGAACGGCAGTTACGTAGACTTTCGGCTCCCCCCTACTACCATTAATGCGCAACACAATGTCAATACGGCGGTTGCTGTCGTCTGCGATACAACGAACTTTTTCTGTTGATTTTCGAGCTCGTCATTTTTTTCCGGTTATTATATGCTTATTTAAGTTGTGTTAACTCTCACTAGTGGTTTTATATTTTATTTCATCCGTCTTAGTATTTATTTTATTATTGTAAATATTTTTGTTTTATCACTAATATTATTATTATTATTATTATTATTATTATTATTAATGAATTATTTTGTATTACAATCTTTGTATCATTTCTGTCAGGATTATGCTATTATTATTATTATTATTATTATTATTATTATTATTATTATTGTTATTATTATTATTTCTATCACCAGCATTATTATTTTGACCTCTGTAAAATTTATGTGTACTACTGAACTGTACCCGAGCACGAGAATATGCTCTTTTCGGGTATCTATTCATATGTATTCATTTCAAATGTAAATTGTAAATAAATTTGAAATTTGAAAATTTGAATTTGAATTTGAATGGACTTACAGGTTGACTGAACTGAATAAACTTACGAGGATGAATGCCTGACTGATCTACTAACTGACAGACTACCTGACTCAGTGAATTGAATGACTAAATGAACTAAATGACTGGAAATGTTTCAGAATTTTTTTTTCAAATGTTTAACAACTTCTTATTCGATAACTATTGCGAGTAGGATCGTGATTTTTGTCCATATCGATAGGAAAGCTAATAAAGAATAATGCATCCTTCTGGCGTATTTCAATAGCGTTAACGGTTTTCGTGTAAATGTAATTTTAAAAACCTCTAATTTCAAATCTGCAGTGCTTGGGAAAAGTGACAGAAGTCAATTTCCATAAACTTTTTTTGATAATTTATTGAAAACTTACGGAACATCTGCTCGCTTTGAAAAAAATACATAAGTATTTCTCCCATTACAAAAATAATTCATACAGAAAAAAATGACATAAATCAGTGTAAGTTGTCAATAAATTATTGTTTGTGGAAACTGAATTATGTCACTTTTCCCAAGCACTGCAGAAATCACTGCACGATGCGAGCAAGTGGCAACGTCTTGGCGGAGAGCAGCTCACCTACCGAGACTCACCGAGTTCCTTGACCTCTTACATCTGTATCACGAGTAGAGTGTGTTAGCTGCGATGTAACTTCAAACTTAATTTTCTAATTAACCGTGCATTTAATCACAAAACGTTATATATGTTTATGCTCGACCATGCCGAAATGCAGTAATTATACACCTGGTAGCAGTCCTTTAATGCATGTCATTAAAGTACACCTATTCATTAAAGTTCAGGTTTTCGATTATTCTCGGATATGCAATCGAAAGACGAGGGAAACGTCATGGAGGCTGGAAATCCAATACTGTCGCAGAAGGTTATGTTCTGTTACTATAATAATTAGCGTTAATTGTAAATAATATTCAAATAAATTCAATTTGTTATCTCGTTTTTAAATTCTAAAACAATTTCCAGGTTATATCAAAATTAGTTCATGTTATTCTCTAGATTATATCAAGGTCAATGACATTATTGTTCCTCGGAAAAAATCAATACTTTCGCGTCTGCGCACATCTCATAATTTACGAGCTATGCACAAGGTCACTTCCGCTCTTGAGTCAGATACGAATAAAATGAATACTTCTGAATAATTTCAAGTTAGAAATATGGTCGAGCATAAAAAGTCGTATGAAACTTGCCTATAATGGTAATTAAGACGCTCGTATGAAAATTATGAGACTCCCTTGCGCTCGTTTCATAAACAAACATACTCGCGTCTTAATTACTATCATTATAGGCTCGTTGCATAATGTACTATTTATATTCATTTACGTGTACCCTATCGCCCCTTTCAAGCTGCAAGGTTATTTCATTTCCACATTGTATGCTATTCCCTACTGATTGCCATAATTGAAAATAAATAAATTACTTTTAAAATCCCCAAAAAATAAAAAAAAGAGCGATGAAATGAAGATGATGAAATTACAAATTGTTGCTCCTTATCCTCACAACGTGTTACTCTTCCATTTTAATGAATAAAATGGTTGTTACATAAACAGTGACAGGTAACTTCCTTGCAGCTCGTAAAATATTAACAGTACAGGATATCGATATTCTCATTATACACCTGTCGGGCTTCCACGTCCGGACGTCCTGAGGCAGAGGTCACCTCCAACGACATCTGCATCAAGAGCGCGGCTGCTGCCAGTTTCGACCTGTCACCTATCCAGGCAGCTTTCGCAACAAGGAGGCCGAGGGCGTGAGAACATCCTGCAATTTTCCGTAAGTACATACCAAGGCATTACGTAACGACAAATATGGTTGATAAGTCTTGAAACAAAAGCGGCACTACTTACAAAATTTAAGAAATGAAACTAACTTTTGAAGATATTTGAGATAAAATTGCACATTTGTAACGAAGATATCATTTAGGCACTGATCAATATTCAGCTATTCCTGTATGCCGTAATCTGAGTGTGCGTATTAATTCGGATGCCTAAGGAAATAATCTAACAAGAATAATACTGGTTTGTAAACCACATAACAAGCAAAATAAGAAATTAACAGTTTCATATTTATTATTATTATTATTATTATTATTATTATTATTATTATTATTATTATTACTATTATTTTCTTATTCTTTTTCCACGCCTGATTCCCTTTTAATGCTCTAGTATACATTGGTGCCATCGAAACTCGAATATGCATCTGTAGCTTGGAACTCGATTACAACTACAGATTCGGCTAAATTAGAAAATATACAAAGAAAATTTATATATTTATGTGCATTCAGATTTCTGCCCATTAATTCCGGATATAGTTAGAGACAAAATGTGAATATTTATAGCTGTGCAGGGTCGGAGTGGAAAGTGACAAAAGAGTCATAAAACGGTAACCAACTAACCCTAATATATGGAGGGTGTACTATTGTACACTTAGCTATTGCTTCCTGTCCTCTAACCGTCGAAAAAATAGGTCAGACAGTATCCGTGAAAAGATTTTTTGTTTGACAGTGACCGTTATAGTCAGGCTCCAATCAAAATAGACCCCGGCCGCTGGCCGGCGCATGAGATATTGTATTGTATTGAACTTACGGAAAATCCAATTGGTTCCAGAGAAAATTGGCCTTTTGGCCAGGTGGCCGTTTAAATAAAGTGACCGCAAAGGCAGGTTTCACTGTATAATAATGTGTTTATTTTTATTTTTACTGTGTACATTTTTTTATTGAATTATCGGCTTCTGTTTTTATGTGATTCGTATTTGATTCTAACAACATTAATATGTATTTCACTATGTTTATTTTTATTTTATGAGATAAATTTTATGTAACTACCTCTTTTGATCTCATTATGTATCAGTATATAATTACTTAATTCCGATCCAGTTTTATGTTCAACTGTGTAAGCAAGTTTTAATCCTGACTGAGTGTAACAGAAGGCCTTACGGCCTTAACTCTGCCAGGTTAAATAAAGCCATTATTATTATTATTATTATTATTATTATTATTATTATTATTATTATTTTAATTGTCAAAACCTATATGCTAGACGCCATGAGCTAGATTATCTCTTCATTTATACGGTCCTCAAAGGTGATATATCCTGTGACTCCTCCTTAAACAATATTACCTTACGTATTCCAACGAAAGACATGAGAGCCCACAAACTTTTCCATAATAGAAATTCAAAATTTCTTTCACCAGTCTCCAGATGCATTAAAAATGCCAACATGCATGGCTGCGAATTCGATCCTTTCAATATATAGACTTAGTTTGCTCTTGGCAATGATTTATCATTTATGTACTCTTTCAGAAATTATACTTAATTATCATTGCATCATCACTATTATTCTCATAGTATACTATA
Organism: Periplaneta americana; assembly: GCF_040183065.1. Taxonomy (NCBI): domain Eukaryota; kingdom Metazoa; phylum Arthropoda; class Insecta; order Blattodea; family Blattidae; genus Periplaneta; species Periplaneta americana. The sequence goes on from NC_091129.1 coordinate 120,079,505, forward strand.
TCATAGATTAGAGGAAAATTCATCGTTCAAGATTGTTTATGTTCATTTTTATTTTTAATTTATCATTATTGTTGCTTTTATTTTTATTTACATGGATCAAGTGATTAATATTAAAATTTAATTTACCTACTTATTTCAAATTTTATTATTATTATTATTATTATTATTGTAAATTAATTTTATTAAAAATTTAATTACATTGTATTCATTCAGATCCGTTTAATGTAGGAGTATAGTTTGTTGTTTGGTTATTCTTATATTAAGCATTCTTATCAAAATCACATTCATTTCAATTTCATCCGTTTGTGTTGTTTTTTAGCTTTTCTGTATCATGTATTTTGCAGTTATCTATTCATTTTGTCATTATTGTTTATTTTTAGTTGTCTCTCATTTTAACAATTATTTGTATGCACTGTTTTTTGTAATTCCTTGTTCACTATAAATCTTGTGCTAACATTTATCTTATGATGAACTGTTATAGATCCCAGGCTGTTGTACAGCACAATAAATATTAGTAAATAAAAAAATAAAAACAAATTATTGTCATCGATATCAACACTGTTATTGTCGAAATACATTAGATACGAAACAGATTTTCCAGCACAATAAGTGTCGTAGATTATTATTATTATTATTATTATTATTATTATTATTATTAAAAAACTTTGGTCTCTCTTCTAACTACGTGAGCTGGTTTGAAAACTATTTAACTAATAGACAATGTTGTGTTCGTCTAGGTGATTCTCTCTCGGACCCATTTAATTGTTTATGTGGAGTTCCCCAAGGATCTACATTGGGCCCTCTATTATTTTTATTATTTATTGATGATATATGTAAAAGAATAAGTTAAAACTACCTGTTATTTGCTGATGATCTCAAAATCTTTCGTTCAATAAATAGTTCTGCCGATTGCCAAACTCTTCAAAATGATATTAACTCCATTGAACTTTGGTCTGACATTAATGGAATGAAAATTAATAAAACAAAAACTTTTGTCATTTCGTACTCTCGAAAAACTACTTCCATAAAATTTAATTATTCTCTTAACAACGTCTGTATTATTAGGAAAAATTCTATAAAAGATCTTGGTGTACTACTCGATTCTAAATTATACTTTCACGATCATGTTCAATATATTTATAATCATTCAATAAGAATGCTTGGTTTAATAAGGTCTATAACCTATTCTTTTTCTACTCCTGAGTCACTATTAATTCTATACTTTACTTTGATTCGCTCTAAACTTGAATATGCATCTGTAGCCTGGAATTCCATTACTCCAACCGATTCGGTTAAATTGGAAAATATTCAAAGAAAATTTATTTCCTTATGTGCTTTTCGATATATACCCAATTCCACTGACTTTAACTATGAGATTACCTGTAAATATTTTAACTGTTGTAGCCTTTATGCTAGACGTCTAAATCTTGATTATCAATTTTTTTGCAAAGTTATCAAGGGTGATATTCATTGTGAGTCTATCATAAACAACATCAGCCTTCGTATTCCTACAAAAGGTTTAAGATTTCAAAAAAAAAAATTATAACAGAAATTCAAAATCACTTTCTCCAGTCTGTAGATGAATAAAATATGCCAATTTGCATGGGCACAATTTAGATCCTTTTAAGGTTTAGTTTCGTTTTGATTATTAGTTTTTACTGTTTGTACTCAATTTTATTTATGTATGTTTTTGTTATTTAAGATATTATTTAATTGTTTTTGCACCTTTGTATCTTCTGTTTGTATATTGTGCTGAACTATAATTGGCCTCTGGCTGTTGTTCAGCACACAAATATTAATAATAAATAAATAATAAATAAATAAATAAATAAATTATTATTATTCTATTCGTTATTATTAATGTATTAAATAAATACAGTTTTAAAAGTTTCAAGTTTCACGTCAACTCTAATACAAATATAGAATGCATTTTTACATCTGTGAATACGAAACATGCATCTAAGAAATACTGCTCTTTTAGATTATTATTATTGTCATTATTATTATTATTATTATTATTATTATTATTATTATTATTATTATTTGTGAAACCAATACAATAAACATCTGATCTTCAATTATTTAATTAAATTTACCTTACAATGCAATACGGCTTGATTTTGTAGACAACATGTAACCATGAAAAAAAGTTAATAGGCTAACACATTGCTTTCTTAACTTTGATGTTTGTTTTCTTGCTACTTAATATTCACAGACCCGCACATATATGTATATGAGAAGCATAATATCAAAGTTAGACAACTCAATTTTTTCGACTTCCAGATATCGATTGTTTCTCTTAGAATTTTGAATGCTGAATGCTATTCTGGAACTATTTAGGTTAAAAACGGACAGAACAAAGGGAAAATAGCACTTAATTGTGCGCTTTAGAATCAAAATGTAGACAACTCCACAGTGGCTTGGTTTCAAATTAGGACAGTTCCTTCAGCAGTCAATGAGAAGCCCACATTCGTACTACCTTTTCCCATCATGCATCGCGAATCCAACATGGCTGAGTGTTTATATAATCGGTTTGTGGATGAATAAGACATAATGGTTTACGTAAATTTTCTTTGTAAAATTATGTTACATCATTATTTCAATGAGAATATGGAAGTTCATGTCAAAGAAGTACCTTAGAAGGAAGTGAGGAAGCTTCATTTGGTTTCAAAAACAGACAACTCCATGGCTTAGTTTCAGAGATGGACAACTCCACTTTTTAAACTTAAATTCCGACCTGAATATTAATTTTAATCACATTTTGAGATCGAAAAAAATTTTTTATAACCCATGAAAATGTAAAAAAAAAAAAAAGTGTACGTATAACAGTGACATTGGTTTCCAAGGATCTAGTTTTTCGTCTCTCCTGGAACAAAAGCAAAAGTGGAGCTGTCCATCTTTGATACCAAGCTCCTCATATGTAAGTACAGAAAACTGTTGTGCCCGTCATAAGTCTGCCCACAATAGCTGCCGTAAGAAACTTATTTCTACTCTTATTATACAGGGTTTTTAAAAATGTATCCAATATTTTAGGAGGTGCTAGTATGCATCAAAACAAGAAAATAATGTCTAATAAACATGGGTCCTACGACACATATTTTCTGAGATCTGAACACTTCTTCTTAGGAGGTGCTCAATGTGACGTCTATTCATAGCAATACATTATTCCTCTGCGCTTTGGCGTAAGGAATCACGCACTCTTTGAAATTGATCTGATTCCTTCATGTGTCCCTATAACCAAAAGTCTAGGGGATTTAGGTTTGGGGAACGAGCAGGCCAAGGTGTGGGGCTTCCTCGACCAATGCAGCGGTCCTGAAATGTCAGCGTCATAGTGTTCACGCACATTGCAGAGAAAATGTGCTGGTGCGCCATCGTGCATGAACCACATATGTAGTCCTGCTGACATGGCACATTCTCCAGCAAGGCAGGCAATACGTTAATAAGAAAGTCCTGAAAGTCTCTATGATAACACATATGGCCCTATTAATCTATCACCAAGAACATCTGCCCATACGTTGATTGAGAATCGGTGCTGATGCCTTGTTTCTTCAACTGCCTGGAGATTTTCATCAATCCACACATACTGATTACGAACATTCACAACACCATCTCTGCTGAACCCTGCTCATATCCGCAGCCAGACTTTTGTTTTTAGTATTCCTTGCGACGTATTAGTATTTCATACCAGGGGGTGTCAATTACGGTATAATTTTCTGGTAGTCTGCTGTATTGTAGGGCAGAGGAATGCATTGCCAAGAATGGACGTCACATTGAGCACCTCCTATGTTCAGAGCTCAGAAAGTATGTGTTGTAGGGCCCATGTTTATTAGAGATTATTTTCTTATTTTGATGCATGCTATCACCTCCTAAAATACTGGATACTTTTTTTTTAATTGGGTTATTTTACGACGCTGTATCAACATCTAGGTTATTTAGCGTCTGCAGGTGATAATGCTGGTGAAATGAGTCACCGAAAGTTACCCAGCATTTTCTCCTATTAGGTTGAGGGAAAACCCCGGAAAAACCTCAACCAGGTAACTTGCCCCCACCGGGATTCGAACCCGGGCCACCTGGTTTCGCGGCCAGACGCGCTGACCGTTACTCCACAGGTGTGGACGATACTTTTTTTAACACCTGTAGATACCGGTAATAACGTTTAGTTAAACCATGGGATCGTGGTGAGGGAAAGAAAAGTACTACAGAAAACTCATTCCAACCTTTATTTTCTACCAGAAACGTAGCTTGGTATTTCCGGGATATAAACCTGTATCTACGCCGTAGTGGCATTCCGTTTCAATATTTGATGTCTGCCGCAGCAGCACGGAAAGTTTTGTTTAATTGAGCGAATATCCTACAACCTTCCAGTCTGCCATGACCTGCCATAACACAAATGTCTAAAAGTCAAGGTCCTTCTGTTCGATTTCGTTTTTACATTATTCTGATAGTACTTTGACTAGGATTAAAAACAAAGTTATGTTACATTACATTACTTTCCATTCGTATTGTTAGGTACATATTCATGTTGTGATATTTCATTTTGTGTTAAGCCTATGTTGATAGAAATATAATTATGACATATTTATATAGGCCTACTATGTTATATGTACAATATTTTGAGTTACTAACTAAAATTTTTACAGTATTCAAATTAATGCTGGTTTTGGGCGCACTAGATGTAGACTAGACAGACAATGTCTCAACATTACATGTTGCAAACACTCAAAAGCTCCCACTGTTATACTATAATATACTACACAATATTATATTACATTACATGATATTATATCTTATCATATTGCATTACAATGAGGAGACAAAGAGGAATGCAGAAAATAGGAAAGATTGAAGAAAGCTGGGTTTGTAGTGAAAGATCTGCCCTTGGGCAGAACAATGAATGAATGAATGAATGAATTGCAATATAATACTACATTGCATTCAATTATATAATTTGAACTGGTAATGGAAGTGACGGGAAAACGGCTGAACGGATTTTAATGAATGACCCGTCATTTTGAAGCTTGGCATCCAATAGTAACTTTCAGTGAAGCGTTATCTTTCCTACATAATTTTCCTATTTTCCAAAATTCATCTTTCGTCAGTTTTGAGAACTAATTGCATTTCAGAAAAAAACAAAATACACACTGCAATAAACACTAGGCTATTACACGAAGGCCATGACCTGCAGGATTGATGACATATTTAGAGTTCAAATTCATTGGGTATTAAAAACTTCAAGAGTTACTAAAAATAATGTACATGGCTTATTCAGCTGTGTGTAATTTTCTGAGTGCAGCTGTGTATTGGATATCAAAATCTAAAAAACTTGAGGTAGTTTGATGACATTATTACCATTAGATATGAAATATTACAGTTAATGCCATGATGTGACTATTTTTCATTAATTATACATATTAATGTTATATTGATGATATGAAAGTGAAACGTTTTGGGGTTATATAAGTAGATGTAGAGAATATCTTAAATTAGATCTTCATTTCTATATTATATAAAATTTATATATAACTTTAAAACTTGCGTAAGATAATAATAATGTTATTAAAAATCAAATATTTTATAGTTATTAATCATGTGAAGTTGGGTCTTTTTCATATACGGTACTTAATGGCGGTGTGGTGTAGATAATTTTATATGCGTCATTCTCTTCAGTAATGGCTCGAGAGAGCGCAAAAATTACAATTCCTAAGGAAAGACCAAAAGGTACTATTACTTACTGATAAAATAAGAGGCCTACAAAATTTTGTAGTCTCCCGATCATTTCGGCAAGATCTCTTACCAGGATAAAATGATTTTACCCTCTACATTTCAAGCACTACATGCAGCAGCTATACCAAAATGCTATGTCTATTGTTTGAAAGCATAGCAAACCTGACTTTTTTTTAACTTTCACCTAATATCCACAATGACCTGAAATTCCTATTGCTTTACTCCCACACGAAAAACCCACTGATCGTCCTGACATTGTTATTTACGTTTTCGCGTTGAAACTCAAAAAGTGAAGGTGGATAGGTATTTGCCATAAAAAACATTGAGAGGGAATATGTTTAATTATTATGGAAGGAAATAACTTTCAAAATATCTGGTATTTTTCATTGAAAATAAATCTGAAAAAATTTTATTTGAACATCTAATGAACTAGTTTGCAGCATTTGCTGCACAAGCTACTAGTTAAATTATATTACTGTCTATTTTTCATTTTATTTTTCGCCTTTCTGACTTTATCGGCATAAAACTGAATCTATTTGACCATTTTTATTGTCATACATTATTTCACTGTGAACTCTTTCCAATTTCCTCGAACCACAGCCATTCAAATCACCCACATAATGCTTCCGCCAACTCGTACTCTTTGAAAATTTAAAGGCACAAAACTTCCCCCGTGCATGAAGGCTAACTGTTCTATAAAAGTATTTCAAATTCTAAAATTGCCTGATAGAATATTAAAAGAGAAATAAATTCCCGTTTAAGTACACTCAACTCTAAAAACCTAAGCTAACTACATTTCATTCATTATTCAGAATGCATACAGACATCTTGTCTCGCGTCTTAGGTTTTCACTAGAACAGACTTACGAAGAAAGGTATAAAATAAACATTTCTGGATTGTCACTTCGTTACTGATCAAATTTTTGTTGTTTATAATATCATATTCCCATATCTGAATGGAAGTACAAGTCGCAACTTTTTCTGAAAATGATACATTTTTAGCGGAGCAGAGTAGATTTTCCGCTATGTGAAACGGACACAGCCCTGAGGCAATATAACTTACAGCAGCACAATTACAAGGGGAAAACCTTCAGGTACCGATCAGAATTGGAACTCAAGGCAATGCTTCGAAGTACAGCAGCGCTTATCGATTTTGATATCAATAAAGGTGATACAAAGACAAATACATAGATATGATATCGTTAGCAATTGGATACATTTTGGAAACAACAGTAAGATAGTATTTATGAATTTATGGAAGAAACATTAATTTTTCTTCTTGTTCTTTATATATATATATATATATATATATATATATATGTAACGTATTTTTATCAACGTTCACATTACTTTCTTAAGGCAGTAGATACAGCTTACTAGCAGTAAAATTTTGGAAATATTCAATATTTTTTTCCTCCATTACTGTGTCTTCTACAATAATCAAAATTATTATGTTTAAAAATATGTCCTTCTGCTAAATGAAGAAAATATTTTTATGATTAAAAAAAGATACACATTTTTTTTTCAAAATTCAGTTCACTGTGCAGTGATGATGATTACATTTTTTTGTGTCTATTTACGCATGTCATGTCTACAATATGATGCAATATCACTTCTCTACCTTTCATAGTTTACCTGATAAAAAAAAATCATTCTGAAAAATAGTCAAATATCAGTATTTTCTTCTAACACACAAAATATATATATATATATATATATATATATATATATATATATATATATATATATATATATATATATATATATATAATTTATTAAGCAATGTAGGTGAAAGAGCATGATACTGTAAACATAAATTTCAGCAATAAAATAAAAGATAGAGAACATGAAAAAGTTAACAAGTTTATGAGTTATGAGGGAAATGCTCCATCACTGCACAGTAAATTGTCATAATTTTGAATTTAAAAAGAGATATATATATATATATATATATATATATATATATATATATATATAATTTATTTTAACCTTAAATTTTTTTCATATAGCATTAGGACAGTGTTATACATATACCAATTTTAATTATTGTACAAGATAGAGTAATGGAGGGAAAAAAAGTTGAATATTTTCAAAAATTTTACTGCTGTAAGCTGTACCTAACCGCTTAAAGGGACACTATTTTTTTTCCTAATCTGATCTAACCAGCATTAAACAGCTATACAGTGGGGCTTCCCTGAATGTGGCGTGAACACGACGTAGAACAACCTCAGAAACAAAATAAAAAAAACCACAAGACAATATGGCATTATTTTTTTGGAGTGGAAGTACAAAAATTAATCTTAATCCATCAAATTTACTACAAAAACGAATAATTAAAATTTCTTTAAAGAAACGTTTAGATTGTCCAACTAAATTAATTTTTCTGAATTTAATGTATTTAACATTGAAAAAATTTATAAATATAGCCTACTCTATTAAAATATTATCATACAAATCGTAAGAAGTTTATATTACAGGCACGTAATCGCGACAAAAACGAAATAATAATTCAACATTAGTAGAACCTAAATGTGTCACATCTGCCGGTGCAAAGCACAGCATTAATTTTGGCCCTCAGTTGTATAATTTTATAACTAAATTACACTCAGAACTTCTAACATATAGCCCAATAAAATATAATGAGAAAATTAGAAACGTGTTATTGTATTCAATTTGATTAAATAAATTTATAGCCTATGCGTATGAATAAATCAGCCTGTACTAATATTTGTATTCTCTAATCTCTAAGTAAGTAAGTAATCTCGGAATATATACATATATATAATATATAGGCCTATAGTATAAACATATATATATATATATATATATATATATATATATATATCTTATTTACTTCCTTTTTTCTATCATAAATAATTACCCTGCGATATTATTCTTCTCTATGTTAATATCATATTATGTGAGTTCATTGCAGCTGTTAAGTTTAGTTTATATTTTATTTTATTTCTATACTTCTCTTACATTAATAATATATCTGTACTGCGCAGGGTGCGAATTAACGGGGGAGGGATGAGGGATTTTTCCCCTGTTGGAAAGTTATCCCCTCCCATAAATTCTTATTGATATCCCTGCCAAGGATAACCTCTGTATCTCCTCACAAAATATAATTGTTTTAATACGAGTATACGAGTATAGTATAAAATAAGCAAAGAAAATAATATTGATGCATTATCATCACCGACAAGCTGACAACGATCAATAACTTAGGAATTACACATCTTATCTTAAGCCTGCTCACGGATATAATTATTATTATAATCAAGATGCAAGACAAGCAACTCAGTGCGACCAAGCGTTGAGCCGTATCGAATGAGGATAATAATAATTTTATGTAAGGTATTCTCTATCTAGGATTCTATCCCCCCTCATCAGAAATCTTAATTCGCAACCTGGAACTCCGACCGAACACGAGCGCTGTTCATTCGGTCCTCAAATTTATTAATATTATTGTATCCTTTTCATTATAATTATGTATTATTTTGTTCTATTTCTGTTGTTAAATATTCTGTATTTTGTATTCATGTGTATTTTTTTGTAGATTTACAATATATAACTTTAACTCAACACCTTCGCTTCTCCTTATTTGCCCAAAACTTCCAAACTCGCTGGGTCAGCCGCTGCATCTACTGTGACAATTAAATGCAATAAGTATCTCGATCTTCTGGATCGATATAATTTTGTCGTTTTCGCCGTAGAACCTATGGGCCCATGGTGTTCCGAGGCGAAGTTGTTAACTTCTGATATCGGCAAGTATTTATCAGCACTTAACGGTGACTCTCGCTGTACGGCTTTCCTCCGCCAAAGATTTAGTATTGCCATTCAACGAGGGAACGCTATGAGTGTTACGGGGACTTTCCCAGAATCTAAATCGTTGGAAGAAATATTTTATTTCGTGTAGAGCTGTAGAGAGTATTTCGCATCCTTTAGTTTTGTTGCTAATTTCTAGTTTGTCCCTTACTCAATTGTTTAATTTAATTTAAAAATTTAATTAAAGTTTATTTTGTATAAGACAGCTTGATATGTTTTTTAGGTAATATTGTTCTAAATTAAAACATTAAATGAAATTAAGTAGGATAAAATCACTCTGTGAATTATTATTTTTACAATATTTTGTTAGTGGTATTTACATTACTTCCAATTTGTCATGAGAATATCCATTTGATCATAATAGTCTTAGCTATAGTATAATTATGTTCGTGTATCTATGTTCTCTTATTGTTATGTATAAATAAACTTTATTGCACATACATTAATAATAATAATAATAATAATAATAATAATAATAATTTAAAATAATAATAATAATAATAAACTTAACAAATATAGATGATTCTTGCTCTCTTGTTGTCACTGGATACACAATTAGTCTCGTGATACGAAGATACTTCAACTCTCTCTTATTACTATTTAAAATCATCCACACCTCCACACCCTCTTACCTAGCATCTCGTTTTGTTCACCTTTCACTACCTCGAACCCGGAACATGTACCTTCTCTCTATTCCTCTGCACAGAACATCCTTCTACTCAACATCTTTCAGCATATCTATTCCACGCCTCTGGAATTCTCTCCCTGACCATGTCAGAGACTGTCGACAATATCAAAATTCAAATTTAAATTTAAAAATCACATTCTAGTCCGTGGAATTGCTTGTTGAACACCTGTCAGGTTGCGCAACTTCACCTTAACCCATGACATATAGTAAATATTGTAACTATGCTGTTGTAAAATTGAAAATTAATATGTAATGTATTTATTATTATTATTATTATTATTATTATTATTATTACTACTACTACTATTATTACTATTATTATTACTGTATTATTATTATTATTATTATTATTATTATTATTATTATTATTATTATTATTATTATTGTCAGTTATCAATATCATCATTGCTCTCTGTTTTCTTTCTTTTTTTCTTGTATTAGCTCGATGAGAGTTCTATAGTGTTCTTTTGACTCTATTGACCTTCTACAGGGCTTTAACTTAATTTGTGTTATTTTCATCAGTGTTTGTAATTCTTTTTTGTATTTATATGTGCTATCTGGTAGGATGGAAGAGAAGGCCTTATGGCCTTAATCCTCTCAGATTAAATAAATAAATAATTAAATTAATTAATAATTGAAAAGACCATATCTGGAATCGAACCAGGCTCTCTTGGTTAAAAAGTGAATACGTACCACTGATTCACTACGGCGGATCACCGACAATTTGTCCGAGTTAAATTATTTCAGTAAAATAATTTAATTTAATTCAATTGCCGTTCTTAAAATTTGGACAACCCTTGTAATACACGTTAATTCCTTGCTGGCTTGTACAAGCCAGTTTTTTGGAAGTAACACATGGTTCAGACAGCAGAAGCACTAATATTGAACGCCATGTTTATTTAGCAATTAATCTGGCATGTGATCGCGCTTTGGTGTTGTGAAGCAACGCGCACGCGTGTTTGTATTTTGTTTTGTCGGCGGAATGACTATCGCCATGGCAACCCGCGGCCAATAGTTTCATTCTTACAGACCAGGTGAGGTTGAAGGCCAAGCTTTGACCTACATAACCAACAAAAATTTCCCATCGCGCCGCAGGGAGGGCAGTGCATGTGCCGTGCTCGTCACCTCGCGTCCCTAGTCGTGGTCGTCCCTCACCCTGGGTCAGTGCATAGACAATATCGCGGCGGCTCCACCGGTCGAAGAGTAAGTGCCACGCCGTTTCTTTGCTGCACTTCGCACTTGAGGCGTTGCACGTTTGTAACACGCTCTTTCACATCAAATCTGCTTGCGGATACAAAAAGTAAACTTGTGGTGACAGGGAAGTAGAAGAAATTAAATTAATTGATAATTACAGACAAGGACTTTGCCACATTCAAATATGAAACAGAAATAATTCTCCTTAAAATTTATAACTGGTTTACAACCAATAAACTAACATTAAACATTAATAAAACTAATATAATTCAAGGAAATTGTACCAGAACAATGGAAGGAGTCCATAATCGTACCTATCTTTAAGAAGGGGGACAAGACTAACTGTAGTAACTTTCGAGGAATGCCACTTTTGTTGACGTCGTAGAAAATTTTGTCCAATATTCTTTTGAGAAGATTAACTCCATATGTAGATGAAATTATTGGGGATCATCAGTGTGGTTTCAGGCGTAATAGATCAACTATTGACCAGATATTTTGTATTCGACAGATAATGGAGAAAAAATGGGAGTATAAGGGTACAGTGCATCAGTTATTCATAGGTTTCAAAAAGGCATATGACTCGGTTAAGAGAGAAGTTTTATATGATATTCTTATTGAATTTGGTATTCCCAAGAAACTAGTTCGATTAATTAAAATGTGTCTCATGAAACGTACAGCAGAGTTCGTATAGGTCAGTTTCTGTCAGATGCGTTTCCAATTCACTGTGGGCTAAAGCAAGGAGATGCACTATCACCTTTACGTTTTAACTTTGCTCTAGAATATGCCATTAGGAAAGTCCAGGATAACAGAGAGGGCTTGGAATTGAACGGTTACATCAGCTGCTTGTCTATGCGGATGACGTGAATATGTTAGGAGAAACTCCACAAACAATTAGGGAAAACACGGGAATTTTACTGGAAGCAAGTAAAGAGATAGGTTTGGAAGTAAATCCCGAAAAGACAAAGTATATGATTATGGAAATATAAAAATTGGAAATTTATCTTTTGAAGAGGTGGAGAAGTTCAATTATCTTGGAGCAACAGTAACAAATATACCGTAAATGATATTCGGGAGGAAATTAAACACAGAATAAATATGGGAAATGACTCTTATTATTCGGTTGAGGAGCTTTTATCATCCAGTCTGCTGTCAAAAAATCTGAAAGTTAGAATTTATAAAACAGTTATATTACCAGTTGTTCTTTAAGGTTGTGAAACTTGGACTCTCACTTTGAGAGAGGAACATAGGTTAAGGGTGTTTGAGAATAAGGTGCTTAGGAAAACATTTGGGGCTAAGAGGGATGAAGTTACAGGAGAATGGAGAAAGTTACACAACACAGAACTGCACGCATTGTATTCTTCACCTGACATAATTAGGAACATTAAATCCAGACGTTTGAGATGGGCAGGGCATGTAGTACATATGGGCGAATCCAGAAATGCATATAGAGTGTTAGTTGGTAGGCCGGAGGGAAAAAGGCCTTTGGGAAGGCCGAGACGTAGATGGGAGGATAATATTAAAATGGATTTGAGGGAGGTAGGATATGATGATAGAGAATGGATTAATCTTGCTCAGGATAGGGACCAATGGCGGGCTTATGTGAGGGCAGCAACGAACCTCCGGGTTCCTTAAATGCCAGTAAGTAAGTAAGTAAATAAGTAACATAATTCAATAGGTTTGGATTAAATGGACCCGTCTAATGCTTATCTATTAATATTGTATTGATATATTACAATTTATTGATCATGAACGTTTTCGGCACATATATGTGCCATCTTCAGATGTTAAAAGATAGTCTTAATACATCACACTACGTAAGCACCACATACGCTTTGATTAATTGTTTCAACGTGTTTTATTAAAATGTAAAAAAGGGACTGATATTATGGCATTTATTAGTCAATTTTATCGAGCATCACCTGCCAGTATGTCAAAGCTCATGGTTATATTCTGTTTTAGTTATTTATGATCAGATTTAATTATCTTAACGTTATAATGCAATTAAGTGATTGATATTAATGACATTCATTTTGAATCTATCAAGCATTACCTGCTATTGCCAAAGCTAATGTTTTTAAATCTCTGTTTTAATTGTTTTATTCAGTATGTGTGCTTAATTCATTGTGAAGGGATAGTGTGTAATCAATAACGGTGTGAACATTGTAATCATAAGGTGATTTGAATAGTATAATATAACGGTTATGTCGCTGTTACTTATGTTTCACCATTATGGTATTATCAAGTATGTATTAAGACTATCTTTTAACATCTGAAGATGGCACATATATGTGCCGAAAACGTTCATGATCAATAAATTGTAATATATCAATACAATATTAATAGATAAGCATTAGACGGACCCATTTAATCCTAACCTATTGTACTTTGCTTATCGGTCAAAACTTGCAACAAAATGAAATAACATAATTCAATTTAAAACCACTTCAAATTTAATCTCTGAAACATTGGACACAACTATCAACAATATACCTCAACTACAAACATCAACAACCAAATTTCTTGGTTTGCATATTAATAATACGTACAATAAATTGAAGGAATAACCCCCAAACTTAGCTCAGCATGCTTCGCAATTAGGTCGTTACAACAGTTTCTAAACAGCAGTATCTTAAAGACAATATATTTTGCCTATTTTCACTCCATTATGTCCTACGGAATAATATTTTGGGGAAATTCTGCAGATAGTAAAAATATATTCTTATTACAAAAAAGAGCCATTAGAATAATAGTTGGAGCAAAGGCTAGAGAATCATATCGATTATTTTTTTAAAAAATTAGAGATTCTAACCTTAACAAATCAATACACATACTCTATAATAAGTTTCCTCTTATGTAATGAAGAAAATTTTCCAACTAATTCAGCCATACATAGTATAAATACCCGCAGAAAAATTGATTTTCATACGCCATCATCAAACTTATCATGCTATCAAAGGGGAGTACGTTACATGGCGATAAAAATGTTCAATACTCTTCCTGAAGACATTAAGAATCATAGCCAAAACCCTGCATTATTTAAGGTAAAACTAAAAAATTACTTAATATCTCACACTTTCTATTCTGTAGATGAATTCTTGACATTTCACAGTACTGTTTAAATATTTTAATACTATTAAATGGTAAACATATTACATTGTATAAAATATTAGTTATTAAGGTATTAATTCTGTACATATTTCATATTTGCATTTTATATGTATTGCATTTATATTTAAACGTAACAATTGGACATGTTCTTTATTCTATGCTATAAAGCAAATGTAAGAATATTATGGAACGAATAAATCTATTTATCTATCTATGAATGTATAGTACGGTACACTATAAACCGTTCCATGCCAAAGATATATTTTACATTGCGACAAATAAAACTTGCGATGAAGGTATTAAATTCGACAACACTGTGTTGAGATTGAATTTTCTCCAATGTAGTGATACTACTTATAGCTTCCTTCATGAGGACCATAGCGTTCGAGATCTGGGAGATTTATCTATTTTCTTTTTGTTCGTTGTGGTTGGTTAGGCCTAACAACTGGACAGGAGGAAAATACCTCAATGGTGGTTTAGATAAACTGATATGACGGAACACGATTAGATAGTGTTAAACACCTAGCTTAAAACTGAAAAAAGTAACACGAGATTTACGAAATGTCTCGGATTGCGTGAAACGTATTTTTATTCATGTTATGTAGTTTTTAGGTTAAGAGTAGAGTAGATGATATAGCAGAGTATTATGATATGATTTAAAAACTCTTATCCTCACTGATGTACAGTTTTCATTTCTCGTACGTAGAAATATCATTTATGCAGAACTTAAATTCAAAATTGATACAGTCAAAATGAAAACTGACCAAGTGCAAAAAGCAAAGTTTTGAGACAACTAAAAAAAACTATATATTATTCAGTTTTATGTGAATAATGACCTGAAAATATTACAAGTACAACTTATTGGCATACAGTTTACTATAATAAAGTGGAATAAATTCTTACTTTCTCACATTTAGATATATGGGTCAGTTTGTTAGCTTCCTCAGAACTTTTTTGCACTTCGTCAGTTTTCATTTTGACTGTATCAATTAGGCCTAGTGTTTGAAAAAGAATTGGGGCCAAAATTATGAACAAAAAGTGTAGAATACAGTAATTCACGAAATGGTACATAACAAGATGGGTCAGCCACCGGCGTAGCTCAGTCGGCTAATACGCTTGCCTGCCGATCCGGAGTTGCGTTCGGGCGCGAGTTCGATTCCCGTTTGGGCTGATTACCTGGTTGGATTTTTCCCGAGGTTTCCCCAACCATAAGGCAAATGTCACGTAGTCTATGGCGAATCCTCGGCCTCATCTCGCCAAATATCATCTCGCTATCATCAATACCATCGACGCTATATAACCTCGTAGTTGGTACAGCGTCGTTAAATTACCAAGTAAAATAAAAATAAAAAAACGAGATGGGTCAAAAGTCGCTTTCCCCAATATTCGTTCTAAGGTTTCATACTAATTGTACACATATACAGATGTCATAACTTGCATAAACGAATACCTGGTGTAATAAGAGGTGGATTGAAAACCATGTTCGTGTGTCAACTGTTTTTCCGATGTAATGCCTTGTTTTTGTTGTTGTTGTTTTGTTTTATTGTGTTGGTTTGCGTCTCTATGCAATAACTGCTAGTTTCTTGCAATGATTCGCAAATTAACCACAAAACAACGTGTTTAGTGCTACAACGTTGGTGGAAGCACATTAAGAACACATTGTGTATCGAGAAACAGGGCCTCCATTTTGAACAAAATGTATATTTTTTTAATTGGGTTATTTTACGACGCATTATCAACATCTAGGTTATTTAGCGTCTGAATGAAATGAAGGTGATAATGCCGGTGAAATGAGTCCGGGGTCCGGCACCGAAAGTTGCCCAGCATTTGCTCGTATTGAGTTGAGGGAAAACCCCGGAAAAAACCTCAACCAGATAACTTGCCCCGACCGGGATTCGAACCCGGGCCACCAGGTTTCGCGGCCAGACGCGCTGACCGTTACTCCACAGGTGTGGACAATAAAATGTGTAAAGGTATGTGTAATCAAATGTAAATTGTATTTTTTTTACTTTTTGCTTTTTTTATTGTCTTCTTCTTCTTCTTCTTCTTCTTCTCCTTCTTCCTGCTTACCTACAGTGCAGTTTTGAATACCCAGCGTTTGCCCCCACGGGGGGTAAATTAATTTGTAGATATAATGATTTTTTTTATTTTTTTTATTTTATTTTATTGGGTTATTTTACGACGCTGTATCACCATCTAGGTTATTTAGCGTCTGAATGAAATGAAGGTGATAATGCCGGTGAAATGAGTCCAGGGTCCAACACCGAAAGTTACCCAGCATTTGCTGGTATTAGGTTGAGGGAAAACTCCGGAAAAAACCTCAACCAGGTAACTTGCCCCGACCGGGATTCGAACCCGGACCACTTGGTTTCGCGGCCAGACGCGCTGACCGTTACTCCACAGGTGTGGACATTTTTATTGATTATTGTTGTTTATTTACATATGTTTCTAATAATATGTATACCTACACAAGTGCGGTCCACGACATGATATTGTAGGTTCAGTAGAATTTAATTAATACGGTCTAATGTTTCACCTGAGTGGACGGGATAGCCTATTATACTGAATAATTTATCTGTTGGCGTTAAGTACTATCGAACACCGTTCAGCACACTAAGAGCAGCAATACTAATCTTGTAGACTTCTGGGACAAAGTACGGTTTCTAATTACGAGTATAACCTAATAGCAAGTCTAGTATATACAGTCACGAAGCTTGAGTTGCTGAGGGTACTAGGAACAATAGACTGTGCCGGTACTATTTTGCATTTTCTGTAATGAGGCGATATTAGCAATCCTAGCAATTCCCTACATATTGAGCTTCGCGACTGTATATACTAGACTGTGCTAATAGTTTGATTCTTATTTCAGAAACTATTGGATTTATATTGAATTTATCTTTAATAAAGAGCAAAGCTGCTTGAGATTCCGAATGTATGAATGAATTTGTTCTGTTAGCTATAGTCTACACCAAACAACTTCATGTTCAATGGCATGCACTTCAGTTTGAAACACGGTGCACACTGGAGCCAGTCTGAATGTAGAAATGAAGACTTCTGCTATGTATCTCATTGCATTATTTACTGTACACAGAGTATTTCATTATTGAAACAAATCACTATGGAACAGCTTCAAAAACACTGAAATAAGAAAAAACAATACGTCATGCTGTATTAGGTTAGGTCTCGTGCCAAGTCCAGTATGGTATGACTAGAGACCAATGTCTGGTCACCGACGCAATGGAAACATGTACGGAGTGTTGCTCAACAGTACGCTGCAGATTTATTTATTTATTTATTTATTTATTTATTTATTTATTTATTTATTTATTTATTTATTTATTTATTTATTTATTTATTTACTTATTTACTTACTTATTTATTTATTTACTCTCTTATTTATTTATTTACTTATTTATTTATTCATTTGTTTATTTATTCATTTATTTACTTATTTATTCATTTATTTACTTATTTATTTATTTATTCATTTATTTACTTATTTACTCATACTTATTTACTTATTTATTTCTTTGTTTATTTCTTTTTGTTTATTTATTTATTTACTTATTTATTTACATATTTATTTATTTATTTATTTATTTACTCTCTTATTTATTTATTTACTAGCCGTACCCGTGCGCTCCGCTGCACCCGTTAGAAATAAATATAAAGTAGGGGAGAGTCGGGTAGTATCGGACATCGGGTAATATCGGACAGTGAGTTTCTTTCATCTACCACACGATGATAGTACCTGATTGACATGGTTACGTTTCTGTGATGTCGCATAGAGAAACGTAACCATGTCATTCAGGTACTACCATATGGCGGTAGATGAAGGAAACGCACTGTCCGATATTACCCGATGTCCGATACTACCCGACTTTCCCCTAATTATATAATTAAAATAGGACATTTGATCCAGGGAACATTCGTGTTTGATAGAAGGATACATCGTTTATTATGTTACTTAATTTAAATTAAATTAAAAAATTAAAATGCGATCATTTTGATCCAGACACCACTCATTTGGTCATAAAAATTGGTTTAGGAAATATAGGAAACGAATATACGGAATAGCCTATCAAATTTTCTGTGCATAAGAAGCTATTTTAATCTTACCTGTCCTCGATTCACTCAGAAGTTACTGTGATAACATTATAGCATTATGTCCATCTAGAGAAACTACACTTTCCAATGGTGAATTAATAATTAATTATACAAATCGGTTAATTTAGCTTCCGATATTACTTCATAGAAACGCAGAAACATTATCTGTAGGCTATCAATCATAGCTTTCGATTGTTGCTGTCCAAGGCCCCTTATAAACGAAGTCATTTGTTTTTTAATTCATTACACGGCCTTAGATGGCAGTTATTTTAATTTTAAAACTCATTTATCTCATTAAATATCAGTCCTATCAAAATTTTTCGAGGAATAAAACTTATCGCAAATTATGTTTAAAGAAACCTTTGTTATGTAACATTTTTCACAAAATTCAATAATAAGCGAGATATTTCGATTTATTTAATTCAGGCCCCCTTATAACCCCCCCTTTTAAATAATGTATTTTGAATGCCATATAGCCTAAAATCTAAGTTACAACGTACTTAATTTATATTCCAATTTTCATCGAAATCCGTTCAGCCATTATCGCGTGAAAAGGTAACAAACATACAGACAGACAGACATACAAACAAAAAATTCAAAAAAGCGATTTTCGGTTTCAGGGTGGTTAATTATATATGTTAGGACCAATTATTTTTTGAAAATCGAAAATTACCAGAAAAATTTCGGCTACAGATTTATTATTAGTATAGAATTATTTATTTATTTATTTACTTACCTATACTTATTTACTTATTTGTTTATTTATTTATGTATTTGTTTATTTATTTATTTGTTTGTTTATTTCTTTATTTTTGTTTGTTTATTTATTTATTTACTTATAATTAAATACATAAATAAACAAACAAATAAATGCGTAAGTAAATAATAAATATGAAATTAAATAAGTAAATAATCAAATAAATAACGTAAAATTTAGTTTTCATGTAATTTACATTTTCACAGTTTCCAGGTACTTTTAAATTTAATTTTAAGTTTTGGATTCGTTTAATAATTTTCTTGGAGCTTCTGTTCTTTGTAGTTCGATTCCCGCTTGGGCTGATTGTCTTTAGATTTTCTCCGAACTTTCCCCAACATTAAGGCAAATGTCAGGTAACCTACTGTGAAATGTTTAATGTTATGTTTTATTAAACGAAACTCGCAACTGCCGAGGTTATATCAGCGTCGCCGGTGTGCCGGAATTTTGTCTCGCAGGAGTTCTTTTACATGCCAGTAAATCTAATGACATGAGCCTGTCGCATTAAGCAGACTTAAATGTCATCGACCTGGGCCGGGATCGAACCCGCAACCTTGAGCACAGAAGGCCGACTCTACGGTGAATCCTCGGCCTCATTTCACTATCACTAAGCCCATTGACGTTATATAACCTAATGGTTGATATGGCATTGTTAAATAACCGACTAAAAAGTATTCTTTGTAGCTTCTTATAGGTTGAAATAATATATTGTTAAACAGTAAGGAATGAAAGCAGTGTTCAGAATTACATGCAAATTGCAGAAACCTACTGTGCTAAAAAGGGTAAATATTCATCTTCCCTCCTGTTTAAAAGAGCCCCTTCTGTAGACGCTTGTATTGCCTTATTTTTACTATGCCGACATTTTACTGACTGACGTTTCCAGCGACAACAAAACGAATCTTCAAATCGGTGAAAATTTGCGTGTACGAGATTACTGGTAATTTCACCACACTATAATTTTATTATTCTATATTTAATTTGTACTTCAGTGAAAAAAAATCTTTCTTTGTTCTTAAATTCCACAATAAATTGCCTAGCCTTTATTAATCAGGTAATCTTTTTGTACTTCGATTTTTATTGTAACTGTAATTGTAAATTTAATATTAATCGTAATTGTATTCTTTGTATTGTAGTTCTAATCCTCTGGTATTGGGAGAGAGAAGGGCCCATGGCTTAAATAAATAAATAAATAAATAAATAAATAAATAAATAAATAAATAAATAAATAAAATAATACAATTTATGCGTTAACCGACTGTACCAACATTTCACTCACTTCCAAAAACTTGACCATAGTAAAGGCTCGTTCACAATAAACCGAGAACGGAAACGACAACGAGAACGAGAACAGAAATATTGTTGAAATAAACATATTTAAATGTGAGCATTCACGATTAACCATTAACATTTAAATACATTTATTTTATCATTATTTCCGTTCTCGTTCTCGTTTTTGTTTCCGTTCTCGTTCTCGTTTTTGTTTCCGTTCCCGGTTTATTGTGAACCAGCCTTTACAGTCACTGCTTACCTAACTTGTGTCAAATATGACCAAACAATGGGCTTTAGACATGGTGATGGGGAAGTGCTAACGCCGTGTTTCTGCTTCAGAATCGCCGTCAACAAGCCGCCCGCAGAACCCGAAAAGCCCAAGATGCCCCTGGACTTCTACTACATCCCACCCAGCCCGCCGTGCCGCTCTGTGATGCTGCTAGCCAAGCTGCTAGACGTGGAGCTCAACTTCAAGACTGTCAACATTCAGGCAGGGGAGCACCTGGCACCAGAATTCGTGCAGGTCAGAGGCTTATACATTGCATCGCTTGTGTTCTGTACTAGAGCACTACACAGTGTTCACTATATCTGTGGATCAAGCAACACTTCTTACACTTACTATTCATTACTGGTTAGGCCAGTGATGTCAAAGCAAGCGCATTTTTCTGACCTTGAAGTCGTGCGCGGGCAGCAAGCGCTATTTACGGAAAGAGGAAGGGTTGTGTATATGAATAAGCAACCTGTTAGATTAAGAAAACAGTGGTGCACAAACTTCAAACGGAACGTGAAATTTTATGTCGTTATTTTTATATGGCTTCTTTCTGTTTAATATTATCTATATTGTCTGTAAAACAAAAGTACTAACACTGAGTTTTTAATATTGCACTTGTGTTTTAAATCTTAATAACATAATAGAGAGTTAAGAAGGAATATTCACTTAAATTCCATAGTAGTACAATATTATACTGTATTAAGTGGATAAAACACATCATTCATAAAGAAAGTGATATTCCAAAGAAAGAGATTGAGTATGACATGATAAGTTGGAATTTATATTGATGGTATCTTTAGCCTTACAAAGATAATCAATAAACTAATCAAAACAATATTACAGTAGAAAGCAAAGTTACCTAGGTACTGTATCTGTTTTAAGTGTAACTAATATTACATAACAAAACTCTTATCGCATTATGGTTTTAAGGTGACATTTGTGAGCAACTTCCTATCATCAGAATATTAAATTATTTTCTCGAAATCTGCTGAAGCTATAGAGCTGGTATTTTTACAACACATGGGCACGTACCTTTTGCTTATGACGTAACAGTAGTTGCTTTGTTAATTCATTTCCTTACAAACAATTTCCATGCGAATATTTTCAAAATTTTCAATACACTATCTTCAGTAATACATATGTACGGTATATTATATTTTCGAAAACATTCTGTAAGTCTACTAAATAAATAGGCCTATACCTTAAAATTTCACTTTTCTATACGAAAAGTTGAGAAAATATTTCTTTTGAATAAAAAAATCAAACTTGTGAAAAATGAGCATTAAAATTAAAACTTACATTCTTATAATGCACTTATACTTCTCAGGCAAATCTAAAAATTAACATGGAAACAGTTTTAATAAGTTCTCTTCCCTTCATCTATTCAATCAGTGCTGGCCATCCCTGAATATAGTTCGACCAAGCGGCATATACCACCTCTTTCGTCTGTCTCTTTCCTTTCCGCTGTAAAGCGCTCAGGCTCTCCTGAGCTCTAAAGCGCGCGCTTGATCCTGTGGGCATCAATTGACATGCCGATATCCAGCTATCCTTGCGGTTGTACTCGTAATTTAGTACTATATTCGGTAGCCTATTATTCTCCATTTTTTAAATGTGCTGGTACCAGTTACTTACGTTTCGAAGTTACAATATTTTGTGCGAGATCGTATGTATTTGCTTGTTTTCCGCACAGAACCAATACGCGGTAAGTGTGAAATACCACATTCAGTATTCCCAACGTAACACACAAAACAATTTCTCTCTTCTTACCGCTTAAGCGCGACATTCATTTTACTGCTTTAGGCTTTTAACATATTATTTTTAGAGACGTTTAACATAGTAATAATTATAAATTGGAAACTTACCACTGCAATTTCACCTAAATTCCAATATTAATTACTGTTTTTAAATATTTGCAAAAATTAAGTAAAGTCTACTACTCCACGAAACTTATTGCATTCCTGAT
This sequence comes from Periplaneta americana, assembly GCF_040183065.1. Lineage (NCBI taxonomy): Eukaryota > Metazoa > Arthropoda > Insecta > Blattodea > Blattidae > Periplaneta > Periplaneta americana. The sequence goes on from NC_091129.1 coordinate 120,102,410, forward strand.
ACAAGTAACATTAAGGAAGCCGTGAAAAAATCAACAAGATTCCAGATGCGGATGTTATTACTGCAATATGTTATATAAATAATATTGTTAAAATATTAAAATGAAAAATAAATCATTACATAACCTTACCGTTCGTTTTAAGTTCGCATTTATAGACTGGGGGGGGGGGAGACAGACGTATATCACGGTCTGCTGGAGTATAGTAAACACAGAAAACATTTTATAGCAACAATAAACAAGAAATATATTTTGGCTTTCCGAAGTTGCCGTCATTAAACAGAAACCAAGATGGAGATTTCATTGCAATTAATTATAAATTCGTCTTTCAGGTTTCTAATAAACGATCTTCGTACAAAATGATGTACGATACACGAGCGGTATGTTTGTTTTCATGTTCTCGGAATTTAAAAAAACTCAACTACGTTTCGCTTTTTCCATCTTTTCCTCGAACATGAAAACGTCAGCATACCGCTCTTGTAACGTATATTACTATTTGGCCGGCTATTAATTGAAACTACACACTGTGCATCGTTCGGACAGTCTTTCGTCGTAAGTGGAAAAATAATGTGCTAGCGTCAACGGAGTAGACACTTCATTTGTGATTGCTAGTGATAAGCGCCTAAGCTCCAAGTCAGGTCAAAGGATGGTTAACTAGTATCACCACACTCTTTCCCAGCTTGTCGCAACCAGCAACACACAATTCGCGTCACTGACACCGTCTTTACATGGTAGAAATCGTGTTTATATATTAATGTTGGGCTACGCAAAGCATACAGAAGAGATAAAAATTATATAAGTGTTGCAAATTGTTTGAAGCATATGCAGTATTTTTCTTTCATACATTAGTTAGTTTGTATATTTCTCTACCAAATGAGACTGATTTTAAATTATTTAACCATGTGTGGGAGAAACTGCAATTTGTGTCCTGTTAGCAGTAGCGGCCATACCATGTTGAATATTATCGTTTCTCGTCCGATCACCGAAGTCAAGCAAATTTCAGCGCGGTCAGTATAGGCTACAGTTGGATGAGTGACCGCTTGGGAACACCGTGTGTCGTTTGGCGTACTTTTTAACCCGAATCACTTAGAGTGAAGTGAGTAGGCACTGAGCGCGCACACATACTTTCACATTAGCCGAAATAACAAATGGCGACATTTATGATGTAGTCCTTACGGTTCGTCTATGGAATTGTCGACGACGTAATTTCCTGAGTTTGAGGGTGGAAAATTTATAAGTAATTAGTAGAGTTGAAGCCAGTGAGGGCATTATTTCCTGAGTTCGAGTATCGCAAATCTATTTTATTAAATGTATAAAATATTGCTGGAAAAATCCAAAAATTTGTATATACAATACACCTCTTCCGATAAATAATAATAATAATAATAATAATAATAATAATAATAATAATAATAATAATAATAATAATAAAATAATAACCATTGTTAAAAATTACATCTTTAAACAGTATTGCTCTGTATAACTCTTTATGATCCGTCCCTGTGGAGTAACGATTAGTGCGTCTGGCCGCGAAACCAGGTGGCCCGGATTCGATTACTGGTTGGGGCAAGTTACCTGGTTGAGGTTTTTCCCAGGGTTTTCCGCAACCCAATATGAGCAAATATCATATGCTTACCTTTAGTAATAAGCCTGTAATATAATTATAAACATCCACAGAATTTTTACGTTACGTTTCTTCGTTACACGTACTAAACATTAGTTTGTAGCCTTGTACTGTATAAAATTACACTTAAGTGCTTGACGTAAGGAAAATGAAAATCCGTTAATAAGTCAGACAGTTGCTTCACTTCTCCGTCGGGTGTCCGCCTCCCTCCATAGGTGCTATGCACGTTGCAGGTTACACAGTGGCTCGGCGCACGATAACATTTTCGCCACGGCTGGCTTAAATGAATAGAAAACCTATATCACGTTTTATGATTAAATGCACGGTTAATTAGAAAATTAAGTTTGAAGTTTCAGCAGTCCGGCAACATCGCCGCTAACACACTCTACTCCTGATACAGATATCAGAGGTCAACGAATTCGGTTTATCTCGGTAGATGAGCTGCTCTCTGCCAAGACGTTGCCACTTGTTCGTTTAGTGCTCCTTATTTTCATAATATTTCCATTGTTACCCTCATTCCTCTTGTTCTCCTTATCTTCCCTTTCTTCTCCTTGGCTTTTCCTTGTTCTTCTTTGCTTTCACGTTGTTCTCCTTGCCTCCATCTTATTCTCCTTGCGTTTTCTTTGTTCTCCTTTTCGTATGCCCATTTTCTCTTTATGTTTCCCTCTTTCTTCTTGTATTCTCCTTTTTTCTCTCTGTTTTCTGTTTGTTTTTCGTGTTTCATTTCTCACACCACCCATAAGCTGTAAAATGTAAAGTCAGGCAACACGGTAAAAAGATGCGCATGTGTTTTTTTTTTCACATGTCCAATTTTTTTATCACAACTCGTAAAGTCCTTCAGAAATGTACAGCAAATAGATCGTATTTGCTCGACTAAAATGAGAGACCTGAAAAGTTCTTGCCCTCTGCAAAAGTCATTGACACCTATGTGCATCCAATACGACAGCGAAGTTCAATGAACAAGTTTGCCCAGGCTTGAAGAACAATAATAGAACGGAGCCAGCCCAGCCGAAGACAAAGTCCTGTTCACTTGGTCACCTCGTTACTAATTCACAACAAATAATGATCGATATACCCTTTGCACGCAATATAAGAAACACATCAGGTTAAGGGATTTTCCAGTAGACTCCAGCGTATTATATAACTATGACTTCTGCAGTCTGATTTCGCCTCCAAATATTTAAAATCGCGTTGCTATGGCACTCAATGAAACAGCTGATATACGAATCTAAGGGGAAGAAAAGGAATGTCGATATTTTTATTTTATTTTTCATCTTCACAAAACCTTCATAACCGAGCGAGTTGGCTTAGACGGTAGCGTTTGAGTCTCGTATTCGGGAGGTTCCGGTTCAAACCCCGTGGGCGACCAATCACACATGGATTTTTCACGGTTTCCCTCAGTCACAAGGGCAAATGCCGGATTGGAAATTTACATTCCATGATTCAACACCACCTCAATCACCAATATCATAAACATTAATCATAATCTATAATCAGTCATATGAACACAAAGCCATATACAAGACACAATAAAAACAGGAACTTAATAATACTGAAAACGGCCTAATGGTACACTCACACATTTTAAACACGCGATATGACCACAAATGTTAAAGCGTGTATAAATAAACTTAACAAAAAAAAAATTTAAGAGGCATATTGGTCCGACAAGTTAGCATGTAAATGAAATAAGTATAATAAAACCTTCAATAACTGTCTATTTTAACCTAATGAGTAATACAAGAAATTACATTCATTAATTAATTATCAATTAATATTTGAAGAGAAAAATTCGCTGCGGCGCCGGGGATCGAACCCGGTCCTTGGTTCTACGTACCAAGTGCTCTGACCACTGAGCTGCACCGAATTCAATCCACAGCACCGGATCGAATTCTCCTCCTTCAATGTTTCCCTTTATGGCCTGACTTCATGTTAGGCATGTTGACGTATATGTCCAATGTCAACTGCCATTATATTAGGAGCGCACTCAGCTGAGTGACTTATTTGGCCGGGATTCCGCAGTTAAGTGACAGTAATATGCAGAAACATACGCATTGCTAGCTATGAGAATATTATAGAGTTTTTATTAATTTGTCAGACAGAATAATATCTGTAATATTGGCAATTAATATTTGACAATTTTCTGTTTGTGCAGCCATTCATATAATGTTGTAATTATCTCTCATCATGTATTTTATCATATTTTATTATGTTGCTTTTTACCTACGTCTTTATGCTTAAAGCATCATAATTTGCTAATTAGACCTGAAGATGCCATTTAATTGGCGAAAGCGCTGGTCATATTTTTATTGTATAATGACCTAACGTAATTTCTTGTATTACTCATTAGGTTAAAATAGACAGTTATTGAAGGTTTTATTATACTTATTTCATTTAAAAAAAACTTTATTTACTATTCCAGCATTACTGGAATTTATGCAATGGGCCTCCCCTAACCTGGGATCGGCAGACAGTAGGAGACTCCAATGAGACACACACTGGATGGAACATTAACTAGGGACATCCATCCATGCCCGAGGGGCGATTCGAAAACACGCCTTCAGATTACGCCGTCTAAGGGAAGCGCGTGTTAGATCACGTAATAACCCGGCACGGCCAGAAACTATATTAATATAACATATTAATTATAAACAATTTAAACGCTATTTACTTACCAAAATTAAGATATGGGATGATGAAATTATCTGCCTTTCTTTTCTTTTTTCTCAAATATTTGTGTCGCCTGTTTAAGAAGTCGCGCATTACTGCATTTCCAGTTGAGAAATGGGGGCGATATTTCCACGTAAGTTGTTTATTTCTCACAGAGTAAGCCTATATCGAATATTTTTTTCGCATTTTATCTTTCAAAATTCCACAGAAATAAACCCCATAGTAGGTGAAGTCAGGGGATTGAGGAGGCCACAGATAGCTACTGATAAGTCTATCCATTCACAGTCATAATTCGATTCTGTTTAGTTCCTGAGGTTTTTGTAGGCAAAGCTGGTATAAAGATAATATCTTTCACATAGTCTCACAGAAAGAAATCTTATGACGTTATATCCGGGGATCTGGTTGCCAGTAGTAAACGGCAAGATTTTTGGTGCCGCTGTGTCTCATATAACGATGTCGAAGGTCTTTATTTAAAAAAAAATACGGACATCGCGTTGAGAATTCGGTGAAGCAATATCTTGCTGGAAAATGTTATTTGAATAAACAAGTTTTGTGTTCAGTGACCTCTCCGTAAATACCATTACACAAAATGCCTTCTATTGCGGAATAGTCATTTCGTTTTACTTCGTTTACTACAAAAAAATAGGCCTACAAGAGTTTTGAAGAGTTGACGTATACTATGAAACTTGGAAAGTTTTTTTTTTATCGGCCACGATAAAAATTATATTTGTTACTTTCCAAATACGAGAATACTTATTGTTCACATATGAAATTGGTTTAATTGTTTTTGAGTAGCTCTGTACGTCCAATAAATAATTTATTCATAAGACGGAGTTACACACATACGGAAAGGTAAACCACGCCATATCAAATATTTCGAATTTCTGTAGCATCGCAATATTTCACACTATACATATAAGGTTGCCAATTTTTTTGAAGAAAATACGAGAGACTAAGGGGTCGACAAAATTTCACATACAAAAATAGACTAATTATTCGGTTCAATTACTAAAAAAAAACAACTTTATTCACATGTTCTTATGCTCCTGTTTCGAATACCTGTCCAATTATTATTGTTCAGTTTTTTTGTCAATTTTATAACATTAAACGGCTTGATTTTAGACGAGTGAGCAGTAAAACCCATTTCTGGCAAGCATTACTTTCTATAAAGGCTGCATATTTTAATGTATTTCTTGAACAACAAAATTCATCATATAATCAAACATCATTCAGAACAAAATCAAAAGTTTAGAATAAAGATTTTTACATTAGGCCTATACAAAAATAAGGGAGAAAATGCTCGAAGAGAAGAATAATACGGGAGCCGGGAGATTGTTAAAGATTAGGGGCAAATTTGGGAGATCTCGGGAAATACGGGAGGGTTGGCAACCCTATACACATATGAGAAAGTAAATGACCGAGACACAATTTTAATTGATATAGCATTGTTTTTGTTACTAAAATATTCATAATGTGTCATTGGATACGCTACTTTTCATTGTTACATAATTGTGAAATTATTTTTCGGTATTCGAAACATCGCATTTATAGTTACACTAGGTTCCTGAATTGAAATGGATTTTGGGACGAGACACCAGCGTATAGGTAATTAAGTATGGACACTTCGCGTCGGTACCTTTGATGTAGCCGGACTGATTTCAATGACCTTCAAGCCAGCTAGAGCCTGAGATTCTGCTTTCTCCCTAGAGTTGGCGCTGACATCACACCAGCTAGCAGTCGACACAGCGGAAATATAACACATATAATTAATACATCTAGGTACATTATGTACTCAAATAAAATAAATTGGATAAATCCGTCATTAACTGTAATGTCTAGACTCTAGAGTTCCTTTATAATGAGAGTTGAGACGTTGACCCCAACAACAATTAAAATATGTAATGATTTGATAGCACTGTGAATAAAAACAAAACTCTTATGAGAAGTAAAACCTATACCTATACCTATATTATATTATATTATATTATATTATATTATATTATATTATATTATATTATATACAAATATTAAACGAATTTGATACTTAATTTTATAATGTATTATATTATTTTATAATATAATTTATTATATCTGAAATATAAAAAATTATTATTACAACAATTTTGTCACTGAGAAATAAGGAAAAGCTGTTAACTTGAATTTATTTGAAGCAAAGCGTTACTGGATTATGCAATAAGATAGGCGATGTTTGGATCCTGTTTCTGAACTCTATACTCAATATTATCTTAGCGTATGCTCGATTACACTAACCTCTAGCGCTTGAAAGTGGAACTACACGCTGGCGCACAGAGAAACAAAACCAGACATTTTAATATTCATGCAGCTTGTGTCAACATGCAAAATGCCTTAAATATATTAACACAATGGTTACCAAATGGAGGTTAAAAGTAAACGGCGAAAAATCTCAATTGATGGTCTTTACTAAACGTTTTCCCAGGATTATAGACCAACTGAGTATTCAAAACCAAGTAATACCTTTTACCATATCAGTTAAATATCTTGGAGTACTTCTAGACAAACGTTTATCTTAATATACATTCAAAACATAAGAGACAAAGTATTTCAAAGATACATGGCACTCTATCCACTTTTCAAAAGTCTGACTTCAAGGAAAGCAAAAGTCCTGCTGTATACATCAGTCATCAGATCATACATCCACTACTGCTGTGAGATATGGGGCCAAGCTCATCCTCGCCACCTGAAGAGTCTGGAAGGAATTCAAAGAGCTGTCTGCAGAACAATCACTGGTGCACACTACCTCACGAACAATGTCAAACTCTACAATGAACTTCATATACCCTTCCTGGTTGCTCATATTCAAGATCTACAGACTACATACAGGAATAAGCTACTTCATCATGCCAACCCTTTACTAAGAGACATAACATAACTCCAAACAAATACTTCCATCTTTGACGGTCTTAGTAATCAATTTTCCTTAAGAAAACCTATTTACATTTCAATTTATAAAATCATATTTTTTGTAAAAGGCAAGGGTCCAAGAGACCTGGTACTTCTAATAAAAACATCTCAAAAAAACAAAACACAGGAAAATTCGCTCAGTGTCCATTCTCCCAATGGCGATACACAAAGGCGGGAGTGCCGCAGGGCTCCGTATTAGGACCACTACTTTTCTCTATCTACATTAATGACGTATCAAAGAACTTACAGTATTGCCGATATCACCTCTATGCCGACGACCTACAACTTTACATACATTCCAGACCCAATACGATCAATGAATCGATTGACAAGTTAAATTGTGACCTAGCCACTGTCTCCACTTGGGCGGCCAATTTCGGACTCGCACTTAACCCAAGTAAGACTCAAGCCATAATTATTGGACATAAGCGTGTAGTTAACTCCCTTAATAACAGTAATCTTTCAGTTGTTACCCTTAACAACACGCTAATCCCTTATTCATCTGTCGTAAAAAATCTTGGCTTCTTTTTTGATAATAATCTAAGTTGGAATTTTCAAGTTAAAGAAACGATAAAGAAAATCTGTTCCTCCTTTCACTCTTTGAGTCGCTTGAGAAACTTCTTGCCCCAGCAACTAAAACTTACCCTAGTACAAACCCTAGTAATGCCGCACTTCGATTATTGTGACGTTTTGTTAAGTGATCTAAGTTCTGAACTGTCAGTCAAGTTACAGCGAGCTCAGAATATGTGCATCAGATACGTGTGCAACATCCGACGATATGATCACATATCACCGTCCTTCGCAAGTCTCTCGTGGCTCCGACTTAAAGAACGCAGAACTTTACACTCTTTGTCTTTACTCTTTCGAATTCTGCACACCTCAACACCAAATTACCTTTCGTCTCGTTTCTCTTATCTATACTCTAACCACGACGTAAATACCAGATCACTTATCTGTGGCACGCTAAATATACCTCTTCATAGAACATCTTGTTATTCCTCATCTTTTACAATATCCACCTCGCGTCAATGGAATTCCTTGTCACAAAGTATTAGGGGCTGCAAGACAACAAACACCTTTAAGAACAGCTTAAAAGATAACCTTATTAGCATTTCACTCCAATCATACTGATTTAAAATATTACTGACTACACTGTTGCTTTTTTTCTTTAGACATCATCCTGATTGTGCTGCATTTTCAAAATTGTCTCATAATAATCTCTTTCTATTATCTAATATAATTTGAAATATATTAACATTCTATGTATTTTAGTTTAATTCTGCTACCCAGTTTATTTCAGTGTTTAATTAATAGTTCATAGTATTTTGTTGTTTAATTCGTAAATAACTCTTGTATACATGTAACTCTCATCTAAATCAAATTGTTGAATTCTTTGTAAGTTCATGCATATGTATATACACTTTTTGCTGGTTGTGTGGAAGAGAAGGCCTTACGGCCTTAACTCTGCCAGCTAAAATAAATCATTATTATTATTATTATTATTATTATTATTATTATTATTATTATAATCCGTATTCGCTGGGAACACTAAGATCCAGCACTGCAACCTTTCAAGATCTGTTGCGCTAACCCCCAAACTAGGCGCATTCACAAACCCACACCGGCTGACTACTTTGAGATTCGCTGAGTACCCAAGTTTCGAGCAGGCTACCCTCTTTCGTCCCTAGGCCAGCCTCCTCCGTACGTCGCCAGCCGGCGTTCGGGTAATACTATGGAATGATGAATAAATGGAGAAATGTTGACGAAATGATGTAGATGCCTAATAGGGTAAACGAAAGAACCCAGAGGAAATCCCCAACTGTGACATTGTCCGTCACAAATGTCACCTGGCCTAACCAGGAGTCGAACCCAGACCGCCTGTGTCACAGGCAGAAGGTCTAACGACTCAGCTACAGAAGAGAAAAGTTGCGCTAGGTTGCAATGACCTTTAGCTGAAGGCGAAGAACAAGTAAGAATTAATATTTTATTAATGCCAAGAAGAGGTCAGATCTATTTGCATTATGAAACAAATTTGACAGCTCCATTAACAAGAGGGTTCTACGACCTGCACATGGAGTACATTAACATCTGCTTGTGCACAACAGCGCCATCAATTCCGAGAGTGTATTCAGTCAAGCAAGCTGTTATTGCTACAAAAAGACGTAGTTTGGAAGAACGATTGATTTTACTTCACGCCGTTCTAGTAAACAATTAATAGTTGCGCGGCAGTTCAAGAAGGGCCAACGCCTATTTGACTGATCAACACGAGGTCTATCTCAGCACAGATGAGCTATCATCCAACCAGTATAGGGATAACTTGTGCTCAGCATCCTCCCCCCCCAGCTGGAGTATGAAACCAAGCTACGTTATTGGCTGCAGCTCCCCATATTGCTTACAATGTTGTGTGCGCACCGAACATACAGGGTGATTCAAAAAGGACTTTACAGCTTTGAAAGTTTATGAAAGTTCATTGAGATGATGATAATAATAATAATAATAATAATAATAATAATAATAATAATAATAATAATAATAATAATAATAATAATAATGTTTTATTTTCGCTGGCAGAGTTAAGGCCATAAGGCCTTCTCTTCCATTCAACCAGCCTTAATCAATACAATACATATTTAAATTACGAATATTTACACTACACTTAAAAGGTTCTCCAGCAATATTCTTCAGTTAATTTTTAACGACTAGTAGACTACATATTATTTAAATTTAGATAAATCTATAAAGTAAAGTAGTAACTTAATTTATGAGCTAATTTAATTCAATCAATTATAATTAATTTCAGATTTGAGATAGCTAGTAAAATGATAAAAATTAACTTAATATAAGCTTACTAGAACTATGTTACAGGAAGAAAATAATATATATATATATATATATATATATATATATATATATGAATCTAAAATATATTTCTACAATGAGAATATTAATGTAATTGCCATTGGAGGTTTTGTAAATCTATTTAGAGAAATTAATGATAATAATAAGAATGGACAGATGTTAGTTTCATTATAAGTAATAAATATTAATCAGCAATTATTTGTTAAGTAAGAATTTATGTAATTTTGACCTAAATGAAATTATTGTCCAACAACCCCTTACATCACTCGGTAGCGAGTTCCAATTTCTAGCAACTGAAACTGTATAAGATGAAGAATATAAAGATGTCTTGAGATAACATATACATAACTGATTTTAATTTAATTTTATAGCAGAACACATCGAGTTTATACATAAACATTTAACGTGGTACAATGTGACTGTCATTGGTCATACGGCATACATCCCACCTGTAATCAATTTCTTCCCAAACTTGATGCAGTATATACGGCTTCACTTCTGCAATTTCGGTGTTGATTCGATTTCTGAGTTCGACGAGATTGGCAGGAAAGGGTGGTACAAACACGGTCCTTAACGAACCCCCAAAGGAAAAAATCGAGGTGCACTGTCCTGCTGGAAATGCATGTATCCTTCTTGATCATCTTCGTCTAATTGTGGAATTAGAAAATTTTCCTACATATCCAGATACACGATATCTGTTATAGTTTTTTCTTGAAACAATTACGTTGAACTCTTGTCGCAGATATTGATTGTTATTTTTTCTTCATACCATAACACACAGCGAGCAAGCTCTGTACCTGGGAAACAGCCAAATGCCCAGGATACGTTTCATTGATCCTACTACAACTTAATGTTGTTTTGATTGAGTGGTTATGAAGGACATGAGACTAACGCTAGTAATTTTCAAAAAGCTTTATGTCAGATTCTGTTAAAACAGGGCATATGTAAACTTTTCAGAATCACCTATATTGTATCACCCCTCACACCATGTACCTTTCCTCCTGACTCACCCTGTAGGCCTATGCATGTTTTATACATTTACTCTTGCTTAGGGGATCTTTAAAGATGCGAAAGAGGGAGTGGTGTGCGGAAAGCAACCGGAAGCTACAGCATTTACCTTTCCCAAAAAAACTGCAAACATGATATGATGACAGACAGAATAAGAAACTAAGCAGTGTTGGAAAGAGTGGATGAAGAAAGAATGATGTTGAAACTGATCAGAAAGAGGAAAATGAATTGGCTGGGTCACTGGTTGAGAAGAAACTGTCTTCTGAAGGATGCACTGGAAGGAATGGTGACCGGGGTAGAAGAAGATATCAGATGATAGACGACATTAAGATACAGTATATGGGTCATGTGAAGAGACAAAGAGTATGGCAGAAAATAGGAAAGCCTGGGGAATGCTGGGTTTGCAGTGAAAGACCTGCCCTTGGGCAGAACACTATGAATGAGTGAGGGGATCCTAACTAAAACTTCTCTCCATGAATGAAGTGGTGCAGTAAAGTAAACCCTATGTGTATTAACTTAAGTGAAAATTAATTAAATAACTAATTTTAAAATATTATATATATGCGTTAATATTTAGATGTTGTTTAGTCAACTGTCCGAAGACAGGTCTGAACCTCACATGTAATACCAAGAAGGCAACACTTATGAGGCAAGTAGGTTAGGAGATAATGAGGTAGGGTGGCCAGTTCCTTTCCCCATCCATTGCATACATCGCCGACTAGCTATATGTTACTATTGTCTGTGCATTTCCAACTGGCAGCTCAAAGTTACGTACAAACGTACAAAATTACAAACCACACCCTAATGACTGAATTGAAAACCGTGAACTGAAGCACTGGTAATTCCAGCTGTCCCAGCTGACTTTAATTGAGAAAATTAATTAATTCGGTAACTAATATTAAAATACAAAGGAAAATAGCCCCAATGCGGATCAATATTTCGGTGACAATTAATTTATTACAAATTATTGACTAAGTAAATACTATGTAAATTAATGTTGCAATGGAAATTAATTAATTTAAAGATAGAAAGCAATTACAATAAAAAAAAATAGAGGTGCACATGAAATCTCCAACTTTCGACTTAAAGACCAGCATTTTGACCATTATATTACCAGTGACAACAAAGAATTAAACTCTCCATATGAAGTAGTGTAGCTTGCATAAATGTTTCAATGAATGCACTTAGAATCCCTGATGCAAATATTGCAATCAAATTCATTTCTTGGAATATTTCACCATAAAATATTATGTTCAATCATATTTACATTACTTACTTACTTACTTTCTTACAAATGGCTTTTAAGGAACCCGAGGTTCATTGCCGCCCTCACATAAGCCCGCCATCGGTCCCTATCCTGTGCAAGATTAATCCAGTCTCTATCATCATATCCCACCTCCCTCAAATCCATTTTAATATTATCCTACCATCTACGTCTTGGCCTCCCTAAAGGTTTTTCTCCCTCCGGCCTCCCAACTATCTATATGCATTTCTAGAGTCGCCCATAGACCTACGTGCTACATGCCCTGTCCATCTCAAACGTGTGGAATTAATGTTCCTAATTACGTCAGGTGAAGAATACAATGCGTGCAGTTCTGTGTTGTGTAACATTCTCTATTCTCCTGTAACTTCGTCCCTCTTAGCCCAAAATATTTTTTCTAAGAATCTTATTCTCAAACACCCTTAATCTCTGTTCCTCTCTCGAAGTGAGAGTCCAAGTTTCACAACCATACAGAACAACCGGTAATATAACTGTTTTATAAATTCTAACTTCCAGATTTTTTGACAGCAGACTAGATGACAAAAGCTTCTCAACCGAATAATAACATTACAAAGGTAATTATTTGTTGTTGACATTCAATCATTATGTCTCGAATTTATGAGCCATTTCTTTCTTTGTCGGCAAGAAAAAGGTAGAATTTGTGGACTCCATGCTTACTATTAGCCCTATTTGTATGAATCCGCACACCCAACCATTGGGTAAAATTAATAATACTGTTTAAAAATAAAATGCACTCACATGTCATATCTTTTACTTTCCGTATTGTTGTTTCCTCCACGCAGACGTCACATCACATCGTGTCACGTCACTGGTTTGGGATTCAACATGGTGGATATAGTGCTTTAAGTCAGAGGAAGAACAATTGTTTGTATACATCTCAAGTCTGATTATTATTGAACTATTCTGCTATTCAGCTATGTATGCAATGAAGCAGAAAAGAAACTGCCTATCCTACCCCATTGCTTCCTGGTTTAGTTGCCTATGAGTGATGCCTTATTGGTGTTACTTATGAGGTTCCAACCAGGCTTCGGACTGCTGACTAAACATACACACCAACCAATTGTTTAATTTTTAAATTTTGAACAGTATTTAGAACAAAAGTTTTAAATTTAACCCCAATTGATCGTCTTTCATTGCACGAATATTTAAGAGGATTATACAGGGACATCATTTTATTTTTACTAACATTTTTAATATTAACCTGGCTATATCTTTAGAGAACCGGAAAACCCGTTCGCTACCCCCTTCCACAACTGGAGTTCGATGATACTGGCATAAAACACAAACAAATCACTTTACTAGGTATAGGAGGGAAGAAAAGTACTTCATCCATTTACGTAAACTAGGAAATATCGCGATTTTCAGTTCGATAATTCTCATTAGGATTTTTATTTAATCAAAATGCAGTACTGTATTAAGAAAAAGTGTTTTTACTCACGAACTGAGCTATCCATGCGAACGTATTCATTATGCAATGTATATTATACTGTTACAGCACATTAGCGTACAATATAGAGAATAATGAAGTTCAATTGAAAAATAATAATAATATGGATATCTAAACACATTTTTGAAGATGGTAGCCATTCATTTCGATAGCCTACAGGCTTCACTTCTTTTGTGCATATTATCGCACTATTGACTATTGCATCTAATTCCAATTACCAGTTTCATCCTTCGTACTAGTAACTCATGTTGAAATAATTCTGTACCTACTCTATAAAAGAGTACCTTACGTACTGTAAATTCAGTCTTCACTTCTGCCCGACCCGCACAGATAAAATTTTCAGACATGCTATCTACTGTTCATCCAAGTGGTTATGCCGCAGGATCGTAGAAAGGAGGGAAATCACGTGACAGTTAATTACTTAACGAGGCCCTTTTATTTAAGTTATTTTAAACAGTTGTATAATATTACGTAGACGTCCAATTCCTAACAGAAATTAATGTTCTCAGAAAAGAGCTAAGACAGCCCAGCTTTTACAGAGGGCCGTGCAGAAGCAGGTGGGGGAAATCGGGATGCGACGTAGGCAAACGGACAGTACCTGTGCGAAAATATGATTCAATATTGAAAGTTCTTTCGTCACTGGAAAACGCGAACATATTTCTGGAACGTACAATACATTCAAAAACTCAGGTACAATAAAAACTGAAGTAAAAATAAAATGATGTCCCTGTATTACTACACACTTACAGCTCAAGAGTTTCGCTTCTGCCGCGCTTAAAGACTACCTCATTAATTTTCTATTAATGATGAAAAACAGTTGAAGGAAAGAATATCATATATATATATATATATATTATAAGAAACGTGAGCTCCAAGCACTACTAATATAAAAATTCAGTTTTTTTTTAGATTAACTATACATTAAGCCAGTAGGTAGTTGAACGAGGTTCAATGTCAACTTAGCTTGATTTCAAACCTTACACGTCTTTCTATTGTTTCGGTGTGTACATTAAAATCAATAGAAGAAAAGAAAGCTGCTGCTTGGAAACTAGTGTTGTATTATCGACATTCATTTTATGTCGTCACGTGGTCTGCGTCCATCAACAGTTTAACATCTACGTAGTAGCTGACGAATATGTCAGCGGAGAAAGACTAACTAGACAGCCATATTAAATATGTACTCGAACTTCCAAGCGTTTCAAAAATAGGTTTCTTTTGTTTGTAGAGTGAATAGACCAATGGATTGTAGATTCGAGCAGGTTAAAAGTCAGATATTCAAGTATTTTAAATACTTTTTTTACGTTTACATTCAACAGAATATTTATATAAAATTTTAAAGTGTTAAACACTATAGTGGGTAATACTGATTGCTATTTTTGTAAATAGCAAAAAAAAAAAAAAAAAAAGACTCATGACATGTTAAGACAAAAATATCACGTATTTTATCGTAGTTATCAGACTTAATTAATTTTAGACTCAATAATTCTAAAAATGGTAAAAGTACTGTAATCTGTATATCGTTAACGATTTCGATAAAAATCAAAACATAAATGATTCCAGTGATGAAATAAAACTAACGTAGACATACTACGATACTACTGTTTCGTCGAATTTGGAAACTGCAGTCAAGCAAGTCGATCTTAGTCATTATGTAGTAATACGATGAAAGAGTAATGGAACGGAGAAAAACTCTCTCCGGCGCCGGGATCTGAACCCGGGTTTTCAGCTCTACGTGCTGATGCTTTATCCACTAAGCCACACCGGATACAACTCCGACGCCGGTTAGAATCGTCTCAGATTAAGCTCCAACTCTTGGGTTCCCTCTAGTGGCCACCCTCTGCACTACGTCATAGATGTCTATGAACGCAGGACCGAAGTCCACACTGAGGTGCACTCGATATGAGTGACTAGTTGGCCGGGATCCGACGGAATAAGCGCCGTCTTAAATCACGAAGTGATTTACGCATATCATATATATTATTTTAATGTACCGAAGTACATATGATATTTCCATGCAGATATTCTGCGTCATCATACGATGAAAGAGTAATGGAACGGAGAAAAACTCTCTCCGGCGCCGGGATCTGAACCCGGGTTTTCAGCTCTACGTGCTGATGCTTTATCCACTAAGCCACACCGGATACAACTCCGACGCCGGTTAGAATCGTCTCAGATTAAGCTTATTCCGTCGGATCCCGGCCAACTAGTCACTCATATCGAGTGCACCTCAGCACATGTGTGGACTTCGGTCCTGCGTTCATAGACATCTATGACGTAGTGCAGAGGGCGGCCACTAGAGGGAACCCAAGAGTTGGAGCTTAATCTGAGACGATTCTAACCGGCGTCGGAGTTGTATCCGGTGTGGCTTAGTGGATAAAGCATCAGCACGTAGAGCTGAAAACCCGGGTTCAGATCCCGGCGCCGGAGAGAGTTTTTCTCCGTTCCATTACACTTTCATCGTATGATGACGCAGAATATCTGCATGGAAATATCATATGTACTTCGGTACATTATAATAATATATTATGTAGTAAGCTTATGTTCAACTTCTATGCGTTGCAACGGATTTCTACCAAACTTCAATGGATGAATTAATGATTGGAGTGAGTGAGACAATGATATCCATTATATTATATTATATTATATTATATTATATTATATTATATTATATTATATTATATTCATTTCATCATTTAATGTTCTCCCTAAGGGCAGATCTTTCACTGCAAACTCAGCTTTCTCCAATTCCTAATTTCTGCCTTCTTTTCGTTTCCTCATATGAGCCATATATCTTAATGTCGTCTATGATATCTTCTTCTACCCCGAACTCCTCTCCCGTTCACCATTCCTTCCAGTGCATCTATCAGTAGGCAGTTTCTTCTCAGCCAGTGACCCAACCAATTCCTTTTCCTCTTCTCGATCAGTTTCAGTATCATTCTTTCTTCACCCACTCTTTCCAACACAACTTCATTTCTTACTCTCTCTGTCCACTTCAGACGTTCCATTCTTCTCCATATCCACATTTCAAATGCTTCTATTCGCTCTCTTGACTTCGTCGTAATGTCCATGTTTCTGCCTCATACAATGCACACTCTATACAAAGCACTTCACTAGCTTCTTCCTTATATTATATTATATTATATTATATTATATTATATTATATTATATTATATTATATTATATTATATTATATTATATTATATTATATTATATTATTCACTATCTACCAAAAAGTAATTGGGCACCCTTTTCGCCCCTTTTAGAACCTCGTGATACCGTCTCTTGTTGCGATAACAGCAGCCACCCTGTCAAGCATGCTGTCCACTAGTTTGTGTAGGATATCCACTGGAATGCGTCGCCATTCCTCTTGCAACATGGCACTCAGTTGGACAATGGAAGTTGGCCGCATCTCCCGAGACCTTAAACGCCGGTCCAATTCTTCCCAAAGTAGCTCAATAGGGTTGAGATCAGGTCTCTGTGCAAGCCAGTTCAACCGGTGAACATTATTGTCGGCATACAACTGCATAATAACCGCCGAAACATGGGGCAAATTTCCATTGTACAACTGAGTGCCATGTTGCAAGAGGAATGGCGACGTATCCCAGTGGATATCCTACACAAACTAGTGGAGAGCAAGACTGACTGCTGTTATGGCAACAAGAGGTGGTACCACGAGGTTCTAAAGGGGCAAAAACAGTGCCCAATTACTTTATGGCAGATATTATATTATATATTATATTATATTATATTATATTATATTATATTATATTATATTATATTATATTATATTATATTATATTATATTATATTATATTATATTATATTATATTATATTATATTTTATGCTCGACCATGCCGAAATGTAGTAATTATACACCTGGTCCTTTAATGCATGTCATTAAAGTACACCTACTCAATAAAGTACAGGTGTTTTCAGCCAATGACAACTCAGCTTACAGATGTTCAGCCAATAACAAGTCAGCTTTGTACCGTTATAAAACCGCAAGTATCGATTATTCTCGGATATGCAATCGAAAGAGAATTAGCGAAAAGTCACGGAGGCTGGAAATCCAATACTGTCGCAGAAGGTTATGTTCTGTTACTATAATAATTAGCGTTAGTTGTAAATAATATTCAAATAAATTCAATTTGTCATTTCGTTTTTCAATGTCGAATTCAATAATCAAGGTTATACCAAGTTTAACGGGATTACACAAGGTCAATGACATTACTGTTCCTCCGAAAAAATCAATACTTTCGCGTCTGCGCACATCTCACAATTCAGGTCAGTTCCGCTTCTCACATAACCATAACATGAATACTTCTGAATAATTTCAAGTTAGAAATATGGTCGAGCATAAAAAGTCGTACGAAACTTGCCTATAATGGTAATTAAGACGCTCGTACGAAAATTATGAAACTCGCTTGCGCTCGTTTCATAAACAAACATATCGCGTCTTAATTACTACCATTATAGGCTCGTTGCATAATGTACTAATATTATATTATATTATATTATATTATATTATATTATATTATATTATATTATATATCATATCATATTGTACTGTACTGTATTGTGTTATACTATACTATACTAGGCCTATGGAACTGCAAAGAACGGTGAACGGAAGAAAAGTTCGGGACAGAAGCAGAAGTCAGGTGATGGACAACATTAAGACACATGGTTGGTATGCGGAGACTAAAAGGAAAACAGAAAATATGAAAGACTTGAGAATGCGGGGTTTGCAATGAAGGATCTGTCCTTAGGCAGAAAACCATAAATGAATGATCGAATATTATTATATTATAATAAAAGTCAATTAATTTTCAGAAAAGTATTATCGAAGCACGGACTATTTTCTCATATGTCGCGAGATGACTGGATCAGTTTCATATGGGGTGACAGTAATTTGATAAACAGAACTAACTGTGTGCTTCTCTACTTTGCAGATGAATCCTCAACACACTGTACCCACGCTGGATGATGAAGGCTTCATTTTGTGGGAAAGGTAAATTCTAGCTATTTCTATTTGTCGTAATTTATTGGATGCTTTTAGATGTAAAACAAGATAATACTATGACTTATTGTTCCATACCTAGTAAACAGCTTTCAGCATAATTTTTCTTTCATAATTACATTGATTAATTTTTCTCCTCAGGCACTTCGAAGTCTCAAAGCTTCATTCAAACCATTAATTCGTAATTCGACTAATGGAGTTAGCAGTGTTCCTCATCAAACTTGTAAAAATTGAATTTAATCTAGCTATTGATTTGAAACATTGATATCATGGCTCAGGTTATACGACAGGAGGAAGTTCCGCCCTCTCTTTGTTACCTATTACTTAAACAGGATAGCTACAAGGGTAAGCGATCAATGTCGCATTTCTGCTAAGTGTGAGATAATGATCTAACTAAGTATATTACTGTGACATTTATTGCTGTACCTACTGAACATGACGAGAAGGATGGATATATACATGGTGATAATAAATCCTATGCCAGTTTTCATTTAGAACACCACTAACGTTTGTAGTAATATACTGAATTAGATAATGACATCATCCTTAACAGAGGGACATTAATCGTATCCTTATTTGTTAGAGTCCACAACCCTTCTCGCTAAAATAACTTAAATACCCGATTACAACACGATAACAAGTTACAAATTCCATGCCACACATCATCTCTATATTCCTCATCTTTCACCGTTGTTATATCCCAGCACTCTCTGTTTCCTAAAGTAGAGGGCTTCCGAACATTCATTTCTTTTAAACATAGTGTAAATTAGAAGAATATCTTACGATGAGTTTCCAGGCTTAACGCATAATAACCATTTAATCTATTGTATTTCACTGTGTTTATTTTTATTTTTTGTTTTCATATATTTTATTCAATTTTCTTTCTCTTATTTTATTATGTAAAATCGTATTTCCTTCTAACTGAACACTAATTTGTAATTACTTAAATTTCGCATACCGTATTTATATGTTTGACTATATAAGCAAGCTTAACACCTGATTGATTGTATGGGTAGGCATATACATGGATGTATATAATAGAATCGGAAACTGCAATCAGCACCATCTAAGATTTCGCGGACGAAGTAACAAGGTCAGCCCGATATCGTAGATGGTGAATATTAGAACTACGTGATGGGTACATCCCCTAGAGTTTTCCACTTATACATTAAAGACCGTTAGATGAGAAGACAAGATCGAAACTAGAAACTTGTGCCCCTGGATATACGTGTGTGTATAGTAAATAGTGTATGTTAAACAGTGATGTTTATGGATCTTGTAAAATAGAGCTGTTGAATGTATTGTAAAATAGTAGATAGTAATATACTCGTAATAACTTCAAATACCTAACTAGTTTTTGCAGAGGTTTCCAGTGCACTGTACACTAAATACCCGAAGAATACAATTTCAATTACCTAACTTATTGTTTTCTGTTCCTTTTTGTTTATATTTTAATTAATTGTATTAGAAAGTAGTGTAAAATAGACCGTCTCTTTCATCTTCCTCTTGGTTGCAATACGAATTTTCAGTGTAAGATGATGTGAGGAATAAAAATTTAAAAGCTTTATTTTAAATTAGGTGGCATATTCATCTATGTCAATGGTTTCAGAATAGGAAAAGATATTTTATGCACATAGTTAAACTTTTCGCAACAAGGTGCACTGCTGGATGCATGGAGTAATTAGTTATGCTTTTCGCCACGTAATGTGCTGCTAGATCAATGGCGGGCATTCCTGCGGCATTGCCGCAGTGATGTCAGACCTCAGTGAAGCATCAAACCTACCCCCTACCTTCCCCTTCTCCCACTCCATGAAAATACTGCGCGTCTATGTGGCGGATTATAGTGGATTGCTGTACTTCGGAGCTTCATTAGTGATACAATGTCTTTCGCAGAATCATATGAATCGAGAGGATATCACACTTACAAGAAAGGTGGTTCTTTCATTTCTCATGTTTAGGATCAGTTACAAATATTCAGGACGCGAACTTAAATATGTGTATCTTAAAATAGATCACCTGTTATACGAGTTCAAAGAACACAGATTCAGTGATTTTCAAAGGATGGAGAAAGATTTCAATATTTTTGCCACTCCTTTTCATGTTTAAATTGAAAATGTTATCCCAGAATTGCTGTTAGAGGTACTGGATTTGCAGAATGATAGCCTCTTGAAAGCCGAACATGAAGGTCTGCTGGGGGTTAGAATTATTTTAAAGATGTCCAGTACTACATATCCACTCCTGAGACAGTTTGCTTCAAAAATAATGAGTACCGTCATTTCTCACAACTATGGTCCTCGAACATAACTATTGTCCACGATACAACTATTCAAATTTTGTACTCCATAACGTAATACCTCGTTTATCTATATTTTTGCTGAACTGTAGTTTGAATTGAAGTCACTGCAGTTATCTACGAACGGTCTATGTTACTTCTACAATGATCTTTGAATGGTTGTATCGTGGACCATAGTTGTGTTCCAGGACCATAGTTATGGGAAATGACGGTATGTATTCATCAACCTACCAATGCGAACAGTTGTTTTCTAAAATGAAATTTATAAAGTCCAGCCACAGATCCCGCTTAAGCGATTTTCATCTCCTTGCGCAACTGAAAATAACATGCACAGATATAAATCCCAATTTCGAAGAAATTGCTTTGAAAATAATTAATTAAATATCACGTGAATGAACTCTTCTAATTACATATGGCAGATAGGAGTGTAGTGGCGCAACTGTCAATAAATCCGTCACTGCACTGTAGAGTGCAACCCCTCCCACAGTATGTAGTTGCCATTTAAATCTTGTCCTGTGGGTTGCGTTCATTTTGCCCACCACTGTGCTAGATACATAGAGTAATTACGAGTAGTTATCCTTATAATAATAGGTGGCACCAAGACCAATATCTCTATTAGCGCTTCTAACGTTTGCAACGGCAAAGTCAAGTTTCGAATTCTATTATATTCAGCCATGGTATATAGTCTTAACTGTGCCAGGTTATAAAAACCTTTATTATTATTATTATCATTATCATTATCTTTTATATTATATTATACTAGCCGTACCCGTGCTCTCCGCTGCACCTGTTAGAAATAAATATAAAGTGTTTACATAATTAAAATAGGACGTTTGATCCAGGGAACATTCGTGTTTGTTAGACGGGTAAATCTTTTAATATATTACTTAATTGAAATTGTATTTAAATAATTAAATTACGATCATTTTGGTCCAGAGGGCACTCATTTGGTGCAATAACAATTCCTTTACCATGTTTCTTATTTGTTATTACACGCAACTATAGTTTAATGAAGATTGACATATCATTTAGTTTTAATGTGTAAACTTTATATTACTTGCTATATGGTTCCATTGAATTATGGTAATAACTTAATTTTAACCCTTGTTTTCTACGTCTTCAGTAAATGGCGCTTGGCCCACTATAGTTCTGAAACCTTCAAATAGGCCCTAACTTAAATAGTGATACAGCATTAACAGTGATATGTAATTATATTTCTTTCCTTCGAAAATGTAAGAATTCACGATCTCCTATATACCGTTGCCATGGAATGAATAAATGTGTTTTTTCTTCCTACTCAAAAATTTTTTATTTTGCACATGGGAATTACTGCAGGAACAACAACGCTACAATCTGAGGCGGCGGTGAAAACGTATTGAATTGTTATTTTAAAAGTCTATCAGACCTACCAAATTTTGCATAGAATAAAACTTATCGGAAATCATTTTTAAAGAAACTTTTGTTATGTAACATTTTTCACAAAAAAGCAATAATAAGCGAGATATTTCGATTTAATTCAGGCCCCGTTAAATGAAGTATTTTGAATGTCATATAGCCTAAAATCTAAATTACAACGAATTTAATTTATATTTCAATTTTCATCGAAATTCGTTCAGCCATTATCGCGTGAAAAGGTAACAAACAACGAAACAGACAGACATACAAACAAAAATGTCAAAAAAGCGATTTTCGGTCTCAGGATGAATAATTATACATGTCAACACCAATTATTTTTGGAAAAGCGAAAATTACCAGAAAATTTTCGGCTACATATTTATTATTAGTATATATTATATTATATTATATTATATTATATTATATTATATTATATTATATTATATTATATTATATTATATTATACAAGGACATCATTTTATTTTACTTGAATTTTTATTGTACCTGAGTTTTTTAATGTACTTCACTCCCACCCCTTCTACTAATGAAGTTTCAACTGTCCTCCAGACAGAATCAAGGCTGCATATAGTAAACAGCACTGAGTTATTGAGTATAGTACGTTCCAGAAATATGTTCGCGTTTTCCAGTGACGAAAGAACTTTCAATATTGAATCATATTTTCGCACAGGTACTGTCCGTTTGCCTACGTCGCATCCCGATTTTCCCCACCTGTTTCTGCACGCCCCTCTGTAAAAGCAGGGGTGTCTTAGCTCTTTTCTGAAAACATTAATTTCTCTTAGGAATTGGACGTTTACGTAATATTAGACAACTGTTTAAAATAACTTAAATGAAAGGGCTTCGTTAAGTAATTAACTGTCACGTGATTTCTCTCCTTTCTACGATCCTGCGGCATAACCACTTGGACGGACAGTAGATAGCATGTCTGAGTAATTTTATCTGTGCGGGTCGGGCAGAAGTGAAGATTGAATTTACAGTACATAAGGTACTCTTTTATAGAGTAGGTACAGAATTATTTCAACATGAGTTACTAGTACGAAGGACGAAACTGGCAATTGGAATTAGATGGAATAGTCTATAGTGCGATAATATGCACAAAAGAACTGACGCCTGCATCGAAATGAACGACCACCATTTTCAAAAATGTGTTTAAATATCCATATTGTGATTATTTTTCAATTTAACTTCATTCTCTATATTGTACGCTAATGGGCTGTAGACAGTATAATATACAGTGCATAATGAATACGTTCGCATGGATAGCTCAGTTCGTGAGTAAAAACACTTATTCTTAATACAGACTGCATTTTGATTAAACAAAAACCTAATGAAAATTATCGAACTCAAAATTGCGATATTTTCTAGTTTACGTAAATGGATGAACTACTTTTCTTCCCTCCTATACCTAGTAAAGTGATTTGTTTGTGTTTTACGCCGGTATCATCTAACTCCAGTCGTGGAAGAAGATAGCGAACGGTGTTTCCGGTTCTCTAAAGGTATAGCCAGGTTAATATTAAAAATGTTAGTAAAAATAAAATGATGTCCCTGTATTATATTATATTATATTATATTATAACATAACATTATTATTATATTGGAAGTATTTATTTTAACGACAATCTTACCTATGAAAATAAAAATATTAATACCTGTTAGAGTACAATGATGATTTATGCATTTAACCATATTACATGCAAGGAGATTCAGAATAAAAGTTAGAGATCTTATTACTGGTATCTTTATATTTATTGAAGCTTTCAACTGCAGAGGTTATTGAGCATCGAAATTCAACATATGTATGTGTAGAAGAATTTTTCCAGGGCCCTCTGTGAGGAACAGGATCGCCTAGCATTACTTTCTTCCCGAAGGAAACTATGGCAAGGATTCCATTGTCATTTAAAATGCATTGCCCTCCACGGCGTTTAAAACTACTAACTTCAGATTAATGCCTGCAGTGTTAACAGCAAGAATCCTTTTGCAGTATAGGCAACACTCAAAACCTTATTCGTATTTTGAGACAGAGTATGAGCTGTCGGTGATGTGTGAATTTCTCGAAAAAGGCATTACATTTGAGGTATCTTCTGAAATCTATGTAATGTTTCGCACAATATGACTTTAATTTATCGAATTATCAACGTTATAAAGTAGTGCTATGCATTTAGGTACAGTATGTAATGAATTAACTGATAACGCGTATCCTTAGAGATGTGGCACAGTCAGATAATCACTCGAGAATATAGGAAAGAAAACAAGTCTGAAATTGTATGACAAACAATTTCAATTAGGAGTAAATCGAGGCCATCGTGATCTTACATAGGCCATGACATGTTTGTAAACATTCCGTGAGGTCAATTAATTAGGTCAGCTTATAGAGAACCATACGAAGCATTAATTTATAAGTGTTGCCTTCAATAAAATAAAATTGGCGTCGGTAATTGTAGTTTATTGTTTAATATTGTATGCTGTGTGCACTGATCAATTCTATGAATATTTATTTACTTGTTTATTTACTTCCTTGCTTACTTATTTATCTTATGTATTTAGTTGGTTTGCCTGTTCGCTTGTTTATTTTTCCCTTAACCTATTTATTTATTTGTTTATTTATTTGTTTAATATTTACTTATTTATTTATTTACTTCTTTATTTATTTACTTATTTACTTATTTACTTATTTATTTATTTACTTACTTATTTATTTATTTACTTCTTTATTTATTTACTTATTTATTTATTTATTCATTTACTTATTTATTTATTCATTCATTTGTTTAATATTTACTTATTTATTTAGTTGTTTGTTTGTTTATTTATTTATTCCTTTATTTGTTTATTGTTTACTTCTTTATTTATTTACTTATTTGCTTATTTATTTACTTATTTATTCATTTATTTACTCCTTTATTTATTTTTTGTTTGCTTATTTGTTTTTTTTAGTTATTTGTTTATTTATTTACTTAGTTACTTATTTATCTATTTATTTATTTATTTATCTATTTCTTTATTTACTCTTTTATTTGTTTATTGTTTACTTGTTTATTTATTTACTTATTTATTTATTTATTTATTCATTCATTTATTCATTTGTTTAATATTTAGTTATTTATTTACTTATTTCTTTATTTATTTACTTAGTTATTTATTTATTCATTCATTTACTTATTTATTTATTTATGCATTTGTTTAATATTTATTTATTTATTTAATATTTATTTATTTATTTATTTATTTTCTTATTTATTCATTTACTCCTTTATTTGTTTATTGTTTACTTGTTTTTTATCTACTTATTTTTTATTTATATTTTTATTTATTTATTTACTCATTTATTTATTGTTTACTTGTTTATTTAATACTTATTTGTTTATTTTTATTTAGTTATTTATTTATTTTCTTATTTATTTGTTTATTGTTTACTTGTTTATGTATTTATTTATTTGTTTATTTATTTACTTATTTATTTATTTATTTAAATATCGATCCATCCGTTTGTTTATTTGGGGATCAAACCCCGACCGTCTAAGACCTGCGTACTAGCTCTGAGCCATAGAAGCGGCTTCCCCATTCTTGGCTTGATTAACGATGGAATGTGGTGTGACATACTTTTCTCTGTTTACGTATGACTGTATCCTCTATAGCTCTGCAAATATCAAAACAACGGCCTATCTTGTTAAAGATTGTATCGTAGAGATAAACATCCATTCGGAATATTAATTTTCCACAAATCGTTTCCATTTCTGGACTCTAAACGAGACGGTCAGATCGACAGTTCTATTTACACAAAAATCGATCCAGTATAGCAGCAGCTGTCGTGTCCATCCTGCTCGACATTGCTTTCTGTATACGTCCACGCAAATACATTAACTATGCTACATTTATTACCAAGGTCATCAACCACATGCAAGCTTCGGGCTTGTTTCGAGCAGTAACGTACCGAACAATACGAAACAATGTAGCCTGGAGAGGCTTGGTTTTTCGAGAATTGGATCAGGAACGCAACCATACGTTAGGTACTTATTGTCCCATGTTATGTTATCCTCAAGGGGCAGGCTCAACCCTAACGCTGCAGCGGTGACCAAAACTCGAGCTGCAGTGATTACATGCGACAGACAGCCTATGAAGTAAGGAGACAGAGGAAAGGTACTTGGCATGAAAACTACAACCAGTGGTTGTCCCTGTACTAACATCTCGAACAATCCCGTGGATAAAAATCTCAAGCTTTCCTGTATCAGTAATGTCATTGCTGTCATCAAGAGCCAGTGAATAATATACGATTTTTCTTGCTTCTTTTTTAACCTTCCTCTTGAATATAATCAGGAATTTTCTAAATTCTTCTCTCGATACTTGGTCGAGAAATTCGTTTTTTTTTTTTTCAAAATTAAAAACTTCTTATGAACAAGTTATTTAAGCTATTTTAACCATTACTCTTTTGAGAAATTCTGTTCTATTAAAAGGCTTCAGAGCACGAGATATTTCAAACCTCATTAGATAGCTGACTTCCTTACATTTATTTATCTCATTGAGTCATTTTTCTCTTCCTGGCTATGATTTAAGACATGTCGGTTCCTGGCGTTTAACAGTTCGTTGGCACATAATATTGAATCAGTTATTCTACAATATTATTATTAAATGAATAACTAATAAATAGTTACCCTCATCTAAAGATTAAGAAGATTAAAATTGAGATAAAATCTAATAATTTTATCCTGCTAGGGAGAAGATCTAAAAATATCAATATTCATGCACAAAAAGAATAATTATAGAAACACATACTTAGTGGTCAGTAATAATAATAATAATAATAATAATAATAATAATAATAATAATAATAATAATAATAATACATTATTCAGCATGACAATTAATGTTTCTATATAGTCCTAATTGAACCGCCGAGGAAAGTAAACATATTACATTTTGTCCGACGGAACAACAGAAAAGTTCTCCTCCTCATTCTTTACGAAATCACCTCTTACTACTTGTAGAGATAGAGTTTGTAGACCGACATGGTACCGCCACTGCTTGTCTTACTCGATGTAATCACGACACTCGCTTTAGTCACCGCTGAGCTACGCCCATCAGAGAGAATTTACACGTATAGGAGCACTTCCAACACACACCACATGACTATTCTTCGTTCAATTACGTTTCAGCCAGTGGAAAGGGGTGAACCTGTCCAGGATGAAGTCGGTGCATCATATCGACACACGACAGTTACAAGAATCGCGGCTGCAATACATTGTTTGAAAAAGAGATTATTTAGCGCTTACGAATTGAAACTAAGTTTCATATTAAGATTCGTTAAAGTACAGTTGGTTATTTAACGACGCTGTATCAACCATTAACTTATTTAGCGTTGATGAAATTGGTACTAGCGAGATGGTATTTGGCGAAATAAGACGAAGGATTCGCCATAGATTACCTGACATTCGTCTTACGGCTGGAAAAACTTCGGAAAACCCAACCAGGTAATCATTCCAAGAGGGAATCGAAACCACTCCCGGCGCAGCTCCGGATAAGACAAGCGTCTCTGCTGACTGAGCTACTCCAATGGCTAGTTGCTGTTGTTTATTCAATTGTCCGAAAACAGATTTGAACTTCATGAGTGACGCCAATATGGCATCATTCATGAGGTCAAGAGATAATGGGGCATAGTGACCAATTCCTTTCCCCCCTCCATTGCAAAAATGGCAATATCTCATAAATGGTTAATCTGCGGACCCATGTTTACTGGAACTTTTTTGCTTCTCTTCGTTTTTACTTCTCATCCATAAATTTTTACCATCACTTTTGAAACACCCTGTATAAGTATTTTAAAGACGGAAGAGGAAAATTCCATGATCCAAAACAGGTCCAAAACAGAAAACGGACCTGATTCGAAGAACGGTGCGTGGATTTGGTGCAAATCAAATCGCCCCAAATACAGGCAAAATTCTTAGCACAGACTGCAGCAAGACATGGGTACTGGACATGAGTTTCCATACTACTGAACCCAGATGGCTGTCAGTGTTGCTAAATCGTCATCTCAAAGTCGCCAAATAAGATGTAAAATGTCTCTGAAAAATCGCTAAATTCAATTCACAAGTAAAAAAAAAGGTGTTTCTAAAGAAACGGGTAACATTAATAATAGCAAAAATGTATCGGAACTTTTCGGGGTAAATCATTCATATTCTCCTCTTCTACTGTAGCTGCTGACGTGGAAGACAAGGATTCATATAGGTCGGAAGTGTAACGTATATGAAACGTATACACGCATCAGTAGTTTCAGTCTTCCGTAGAACACTTCAGGAAATTTGGTATTTGAGAATTGTTTCCCGAAATCCTCAAGGTGTTCCTTTCTGGCGTGAGATATAGCACTAGTTTTCCCGATATGATTTCTGTTGCGTGGTTTTGGTTTCACTAATAATAAGTTAGAGGAGTTCTATCTCAGCATTCGAGTAGGAAAGCATAGCAAACACAGAAAATCATTAGAGTTACCGCGGCAGAATAGTTGAACTGGTACACCTGCTGCACCATTTAAGAGCGCCAAAAATTCCCCAGAGGAAAGATAATGCAGGGGAATTACTCAAGATGTCATGATATGTTGTGTAGGGTTGTTCTTACTAAGTTCTGAAATTGTACAAACAAAAATATTTTCCCTATGGGGAGGTTAAGCATGGCGGACTCCTTGGTGCTATCCGACAGCAGTAAGCTACGTGCTGGCACCGGGTTTCCCTTTCTCCCTTCCTCACCATCATCATCCTCACCCATTCCCTACAATACACTTACACGAACACTTTCACATACACTCACCCTAGTACACGACATAACTCTCCACAGATACACACCATGTACAGTGTGGCCCCATGAAGTGGTGTATGACTAGAAAATGGATCACAGTCTTGCCATCTATCACAATATGCGGAACCCGAATCACGTTAAGTGAAGTGAGTAGACATTGGATACATACATACATACATACATACATACATACATACATACATACATACATACATACATACATACATACATACATACATACATACATACATACATACATATTTAAAATGTCAAATATTGTCAAATTAAAAATGTTTCCAAATACCTCTTATTAAAAACAGTTAAAATGACAAAACGAAAAAAATCGCTAAATTTCTCGCCAAATGATAATAAAAACTACAGAAAAGTCGTTGGTCGCTATTTCGTAATTTTTGTCGTTAAACACTACCTCAAAATTGCTACATCTAGCGACTTGTCGCTAAAGTTGGCAACACTGGTAACAGTCCGAGAGATTCTTCTTGTGAGCAGCATGACGAAAGACGAACAGTGAAAGT
Source organism: Periplaneta americana (assembly GCF_040183065.1). Taxonomy (NCBI): domain Eukaryota; kingdom Metazoa; phylum Arthropoda; class Insecta; order Blattodea; family Blattidae; genus Periplaneta; species Periplaneta americana. Next base: position 120,132,277 of record NC_091129.1, read on the forward strand.
ACAGCTTAGCGATAAGAAAACGAAACATGGGCAATGTGTAATGGAAAATTAAAATTTCCGGACACGGTACAAGATGAATTCCGTTTCGTAATGTAGTTGTAGTAGCATGTGAGATCTTATCAAACGACCTCTAGCGCTCTGTTTACTCTCGTGACACGAAACACGTCTGACCTGGTCAACGCATGGCAAGGCTGACAGAACACGATGTCACGATCAATTCATGAAGCTGTTATGAGATGAGGAATTACAGCACTGTGTTCTCTAATAGCTGTCTATTTTCAGCTACAACAAACTTGTCATACTTATTCGTTGGCAAAGAATATATTCCGTCGATGTTGCTGCCAACTGCAGGGAAATTACTTTAAAAAAAAGCGTAGAATCAGATGATTTCAAAATATCAGGCGTACAAGTTACCAAAAGGAGGACATTTCTAGATTTTTTTTAAATCCTCACTGACCTCGGGAAAATTATTTATTAAATTTTAATCCATCTGATTACACGATGAAAGAGTAATGGAACGGAGAAAAATTCTCTCCGGCGCCGGGATTTGAACCCGGGTTTTCAGCTCTACGTGCTGATGCTTTATCCACTAAGTAAGCCACACAGGATACCCACCCCGGCGTCGAACAGAATCGTCTCAATTTAAGTTCCAACTCTTGGGTTCCCTCTAGTGGCCGCCCTCTGCACTACGTCATAGAGGTCTATGAACGTAGGACTGAAGTCCATACATGTGCTGAGGTGCACTCGTTATGAGTGACTAGTTGGCCGGGATCCGACGGAATAAGCGCCGTCTTAAACCACGAAGTGATTTACGCATATCATATATATTATTTTAATGTACTCTTTCATCGTATGATGACGCAGAATATCTGCATGGAAATATCATATGTACTTCGGTACATTAAAATAATATACATCTGATTATGCTTTTTATACGTTGTTAAAGATTTTTGTGACACTATTTAATTGCTGTATTCCTAGGGTGACCAGACGGCCTCTTTTGTCCGGAGATGTACTCCTTTTTAGGGTTTTTTTCCCCGAGGTCAATGAGGATTTTAAAAAATCTAGAAATGTCCTCCTTTTGGTAACTTGTACGCCTGATATTTTGAAATCATCTGATTTTACGCTTTTTTTTAAGTAATTTCCCTGTAGTTGGCAGCAACATCGACGGAATATATTCTTTGCCGACGATCATAACTCTCTTTGCTCTTCCTTGTTATGGTCATTGCTCAGATGTAGCTAGTAAATCGAGAAATCGAGGTGTAATGTAAATCTAAATATATATTTTCTGTCCTCTTTAATAATTATAGTTTCCTTGACTTTCATATACAGGGTGTTTCCGGGCTAGTGTTACAAACTTTCAGGGATGATGGCGAACGGCACATGAATCAATTTGAGATAAGGAACCCTGGTCCGGAAATGACCGAGTCGAAAGTTACAAGCAAAAATAGTTGTGTGGAAATGGAATAATTTTATTCCTCTGTAAACCTTATTTATGTGTATTAATTTATCTGTACATCTTACACATACTGTATTCATCTGACGTTGTTTACGTTGTCTACTTACAGTATTCCATTCAGTTCGCTGTCTGAGGGATGGGGACAGGAAACTACACTAAAGCAATGCAGATAGCGTAATGTGTAACGGACATGGTCGGTCCTGATATGCACGTCTGTAGACAACAGTGTATGTGTACAAGTTGCAGTGTTCAGTCGATCAGTCCTAGTGAAATGTAGGAGTACACGAGAGCGGAATAAGCAGACCTGATTTTCGAATACGGATGAGCCAATGGGAACTGTAGATAAGCTCACATGTTGTATCGATACAAGTACCCACGTAAGAGACATCAGGCCCATACTATTTTCCACGACTGTTCCAAAAGTTAAGGGAAGGAGGGCATGCGGTGCCAAATTACAATTCCATTTCCACACAACTATTTTTGCTTATAACTTTCGACTCAGTCATTTCCATTTCAGGGTTCCTTATCTCAAATTTATACATGTGCCCCCCCGCCATCATCCCTGAAAGTTTGTAACACCACCTCGGAAACACCCTGTATAGTTACGTAACTGTAAAATCATTACTATCAAGTTTTTTTCATACTTTTAAGTATGATATAAGCTTTAAATCTGTGCTATAAATATTTTGTAATAAAATAGATACTGACGTAATTTCAAGTATAATATAGACCACAGCCTAAATCTAAGTACAGTACATATTTTCTGTCCTCTTTTTTCGAACAATGTTCTCATTTTTGAAGCTTTGTGTCCTCTTTTTTATCTTTCTGAATCTGGTCACCGTATATATTCCTAAAGAAATTAAAGGTGTTAAAGTTAACAGATTGAAGACCAGATGAAAATATTTTTTTGAAATACCTAATAGGCCTATTTACTAGAAGTGACTTCTAATTTTTAATAGGCCTAACTTCGTTAGCAAATATTTTTACATATACTTTATATTTAAAATGACTCAAGAACACCTTAATGCGAGATTTCGACACTATAATCACTGGAGGTATGTAAGGTGTGGTTAATAACAATAGATGATGGCTATGAACTACATACGTAATATTTTTTATATTACTCATGAGAAGTGAGATTCACATCTGTAGGTTAACACATTGACAAAACATTACGGGTGCTATGCATAGACATTTCGCTAGCCCGCACTACGAGCGTGCTAAACTAGCCCCGGCTATCGACTGATTACTTGTACAGGATTCATATCATATCATATCATATAGCTAACACTGGTTTATGACTAAGAAAAACTTTATTTCACTGATCATCGCACTGCTAAGAATGTCTATGAATACGGCCCTACATGTTTATTACAATTTATAAAATTACCCACATTCATTTACTCCAGAAAGAGTAATAGCATTAAAATAACATTTAACTTCTTTTGAGTTCTGAGTACCAGAAATGTCAAATTGTAATCTATTTTGGTCCCACTCAAGAAACATTGTTTTGCTTCTGTAGAAATATAGTTAAATTTGTATCAGTGAAAGTCTTAAAATGTTCGACAAGTCACTGGTGTCAATAAAATGCATTTGAAAAATTATGTTAGACTTTACAAAATTCCGTACTTTTGGAAACAACCTTATTTCCCGTAACTATAGTACCTGTCTCTGTTAAATATTTGACCTCAGTCTAAACCAGAATTAAACCTTTGACGGGCCACCTATTGGAAAACACTGTCCACAGGAATCCTTAGTCTACATTGTTGTCATTTGTTATTGTGAAATGCGAAGATGTTTCCATAAAAATTTTGTCTTCCTTTCTCGTCTTCTAATATTTTCATATGCTCTATATTCTTCCTTTTTCCCTCTTACAACTAATACTCTAACTTGTTTATTTTTCTCTTTCTTGCAGTTTCTTCTCCCCTATCTTCTTTCTTTTTAATTTATCCTCTTATTGCAATTTCTTTTCCCCAGTATGCTTTATTTCTTTATTCTCTTATCGCAATTCATTTTCCCCAATATTCTTTCTTTATTTCTTTATCCTCTTATTGCAATTCCTTTTCCCCATATTAGTTCTTTCTTTCTTTATTTCTTTATCGCAATTTCTTTTCCCCCGTACTCTTTCTTTCTTTCTTTCTTTCTTTCTTTCTTTCTTTCTTTCTTTATCTTCTTATCGCAATTCCTTTTCTCCATATTCTTTCTTTATTCCTGCATCTTATCGCAATTCCTTTTCTCCATATTCTTTCTTTATTCCTGCATCTTCTTATCTCAATTCCTTTTCGCCATATTCTTTCTTTTTCTTTTATCCTCTTATCGCAATTCTTTTCCCCTATTACTCTTTCTTTATTCTCTCATCGTAATTCCTTTCACACAATATTCTTTCTTTCTTTCTTTCTTTATTCTTTCATCGCAATTTCTTTTCCCCATACTCTTTTTATTTATTTATTTATTTATTTATTTATTTATTTATTTATTTATTTATTTATTTATTTTCTTATCACAATTCCTTTTCTCCATATTCTTTCTTTCTTTCTTCCTGCATCTTCTTATCGCAATTCCTTTCCCCATATTTTCTTTTCCTTTTAGCCTCTTATCGCAATTCTTTTTCCCCTATTATTCTTTGTTTATTCTCTCATCGTAATTCCTTTTCCACAATATTCTTTCTTTCTTTTTTTATTCTCTTATCGCAATTCCTTTTCCCCATATTCTTTCTTTCTCTTTTATTCTCTTACCGCAATTCCTTTTCCCCGTTATTCTTTCTTTATTCTCTTATCGCAATTCCTTTTCCCCATATTCTTTTTTCCTTTATCCTTTTCCCCCACATTTAGTCTCTCTTCCTTTATCCTCTTATCCCAATTCCTTTTCCCCCCCCTCTCATCTTACTTTCTTCCCTTATCCGCTTGTCGCAATATGTTTTCACTTATCTTCTTTGTTTCTTCCTCTATTTTTCTTTTCAAAATTTCTTTTCCATTACATTCTTCCTTTCTTTCTTCATTTCTTCCTCCACTTCCCACATTTGCTTCTCCCCTATCTTTCTTCTTTCTTTCCTTATTCTGTTATCGTAATTCTTTCTCTCCTATGTTCTTTCTCTCTTCTTCCCTTCTGACATTTGCTCTTCTATATTTTTCTTTTCTTTCCCCTTTTATTGTAATCCCTTCTTCATCTTCTTTCTTTTCCCTCAATCCTCTTCTTGCAATTCCTTCCGGCCTATCATCTATCTTCTCCTCTTCTTGTACTTCCTTCTCTATTTTATTTCTTCTCTAATTCTATTTCGTTCTATTCTATCTTCTTTCCTTTTCTAATTTTCAACTCTCAATTAGCAAGTGTTTTCGTGCCCTAATTGCTTCGCCAGTGCAGATCCTGTATACACGAAATCAAAAAGAAATCTTTGAGGCGCTTTTACAGTCCCCTGTCTGCAAAATCTTAATTTATATTCCATTATTCCCCTTAAATATCCACCGAGCCAGATAAGATACCAATGACCTGTAATCCACTCTCCCTGCTCCTCCATTACGAAAAAAATATAGCCAGTACTATGGCCTTTATCAGTCAACTGTTATCCACAAAGCGCCCATTAATACAATTTAATTGCACCAGTAATGTCTGCAGGCCATGATATCTGACATGAGAGAATTATAAAGGATGTAACATGGACCTCTGTGTGAATCATAGTGGCCGTGCAGTGGAAAAGCACGGGAGGACGAAGTTCAGTCAACGCGTAGGATTATTTCAAGTCGTTTTGGCTTCTGAATGATTCTTTCTTCATTTATCGGCATACAGCTAACATACAGTCTGGCCACATAATAAGCAAACTATTTCATCAAACATGCTTACCAAGAAATATCGAAAATAAATCTTGAAGAATTCCAAATTAAGAGTTCCCGGGAAAAAGGATGAATGTCACAGTTTTCTTAAGGTTGATGTTATCTAAATCAATGGATCACTGCGAAATTTAATGTTGTTCTTATGAAAAATTGTAAAAAGGAGAATTATCATCCTTTATTTTCTACAGAAACAGCACTACATCTTGCAGTTACAGACTCAATTAGATCATTATGTAATCCTTAACAGAAATGTGACATTCATTGTTTTTCCCGCGAACTATGATAAATGTTTAAGATGCCACAACAAAATTAAGACTTTAAAAATAATCTCTTAAGGTTGTTCTATATTAACCATTAAGGTCTATATAAATCGGAATATTAACACAGCGGATATCTTAACTGAGAAATACATTTCCACTAGTCAATGGAGTGTTTCTGGTCTTTTATTTGGTTCACGTGGCACACTTCCTAATTTCACATGGAATATTTTAAAAGCACTTGGTCCCCGATTTTTTTAAATTAAAAAAAATTTATTGAATATCCTTAATAATAATAATAATAATAATAATAATAATAATAATAATAATAATAATAATAATGGTTTTATTTAACCCGGCAGAGTTAAGGCCTTAAGGCCTTCTCTTACCTCAACCAGGGTTAAAACTTGCTTACACAGTTGATCATAAAACTTGATCAGAATTAAGTAATTAGATACTGATTACATAATGAGATCAAAAGAGGTAGTTACATAAAATTTACCTCATAAAATAAAAATAAACATACCTAGTGAAATACATATTAATTTGTTAGAATCAGATGCGAATCACATAAAAACAGAAGCCGATAATTCAATAAAAAAAGAAAAATGTACACAGTAAAAATAAAAATAAACACATTAGTATACATATTAATATTAGATTACAATCAAATAGAACTTACACAATTAAATCAGAAACCGACAATTGAATAAAATGTACACAAAAAGCAGGATTAAATCCAAATATTACATTACCATTTAGGCCTATATTTTGGTCATTAATGAGTTTCCATTTCTCTGGATTTTTTTTTTTTTACTTTACAATTCCTGTATTTAATCTTTTCTATCTTCCTAATCATTCTGTAGTGCTTTTATTCTGGATCTTTATGGTCACCATCATTGAAGACAGATTATTTTGTTAAAAAAATAATTTCCCTGGCCTACCCATATTCACTAAAATAATTTCGACAACAAATTAAGTTAACTTCGATACTAAAACTGCTAAATTTAACATATCAGATAATAATGTTCAGACCCATATCATTTTATGGTTGTCGTGTTTTAGGAAAATCCAACGTATGTGAAATTATGCCCTAAAATAAATGCTACTACAACCATCATTCTATTTAGACACTAATAGCGCTAGGTTTAAAATACTGTACCTGTTTATAACTTCTCAAAAAGCCGTATTACTTTACACCTGTCTCTTTGTCAGAAAATGTAGCCCCGGTCCGGAGGATTATGAGTTCAACGCTCTAGCAACAAGATCTTATTAAGGTTTTTTGCTTGTTTATTTAATGACGCTGTATCAACTACTAGGTTATTTAGCGTCTAAATACTTTTGCAAAACTGTGCTGAAAACATATTTAGACTACTCTTACGTCCTATGCTAGTTAAGCCTTAGGTTGAAGCACTACATCAGTTGTTAAATGAAATTGCGTTTTAAACAACACATTTTTGTTTGTAACAAAATCCTTAAGGACTGGTAATAAAAACTTAGTGTTTTTTTCTTGTTTCAGTCGAGCCATCCTGGGATATCTGGTCAACCAATACGGGAAGGATGACTCATTATACCCATCCGAACCTAAAAAGCGGGCATTAGTGGACCAAAGACTCTACTTCGACGCCGGAACACTTCACCAAAGGATTTTCGATTACTTTGTCAGTATTAGTTGGGCATTTTTTTAATCCTGCTCATTTATAGTTGCTTTAAAGTATAACTCAACACTTAAGAATCACTTTTAGAAGTTTCTCTTATATATATATATATATATATATATATATATTTTTTTTTCATTTTTACCATACAGAACATTTATAAAACTAAGCTAAGTAAAGTGAAATAAATCAGTTCTGTTAACATATTCCATAGAAGCTAATGATCTTTACTTTGAAGATTAGATTAATTTCTTGCCACAACACACTCCAACGAAAATGTTGCTTCTAAACCGATATTACTTATGAGACAGTATCTGTATATACACATTACTAAAAAATAAATATCAACAGTTCTCAAGTTACAGCGTTCCTAGTTTAGTCTATGTCCGTCTAAAATAATCATACTGCATTTTAATTGTTATATACTGATTTAATTACCTATTTCTTATATAATTGTAAAAATGAAATCATTATAAATTATTGTAATATTTAATAGTAGATATTTTATGAAAATTGAGTAAAATTAATTTAATCTGTCTTTACCTTACAACGTATAAATTAAAAATTAACATTTCACTCTGCTAATAATGATTATAAAGTAAATCTTTTATGTGTATAACCCAAAAAAACGGAAGCTTTTCTTCTTATTTAGACGCACATTAACGATTTCATTTGGATACCTCTTTTAATAGTTAAAGAAAATGAGTATCCTATAAACAATAATATAATTCGGAACATAGCCTACAGGGTGTTATAAAGTTACAAAATGTTTTGAGAGGTGACAGTAACCATCAAAACAAAGAAACAAAATCTTATAAATATGGGACCTGAAAGTAATATCTTCCAACATATGAGTACTTCAATGTGTAATCTTCATGCATGACGTTAATTTTGATAGTTGAAATTAATATCTTCAGAGATATTTGTACTTCAATGTGTAATCTTCATGCATGACTTTCACTTTTGATTGTTGAAATTAATATCTTCAGACATCAGTACTTCAATGTGTAATCTTCATGCATGACGTTCACTTTTGATTGTTGAAATTAATATCTTCAGAGATATGAGTACTTCGATGTGTAATCTTCATGCGTGACGTTCACTTTTGATTGTTGAAACTAATATCTTCAGAGATATGAGTACTTCGATGTGTATTCTTCATGCATGACGTTCACTTTTGATTGTTGAAATTAATATCTTCAGAGATATGAGTACTTCGATGTGTAGTCTTCATGCGTGACGTTCACTTTTAATTGTTGAAACTAATATCTTCAGAGATATGAGTACTTCGATGTGTAATCTTCATGCATGACGCTCACTTTTGATTGTTGAAACTAATATCTTCAGAGATATGAGTACTTCGATGTGTAATCTTCATGCATGACGTTCACTTTTGATTGTTGAAACTAATATCTTCAGAGATATGAGTACTTCAATGTGTAATCTTCATGCATGACTTTCACTTTTGATTGTTGAAACTAATATCTTCAGAGATATGAGTACATCGATGTGTAATCTTCATGCATGACGTTCACTTTTGATTGTTGAAATTAATATCTTCGGAGATATGAGCACTTCAATGTGTAATCTTCTTGCATGACTTTCACTTTTGATTATTGAAATGAATATTTTCCAAATATGTACTTTAATGTGTAATCTTCATGCATGACGTTCACTTTTGATTGTTGAAATTAATATCTTCAGAGATATGTGTAGTCCAATGTGTAATCTTCATGCATGACGTTCACTTTTGATTGTTGAAATTAATATCTTCAGAGATATGAGTACTTCAATGTGTAATCTTCATGCATAACGTTCACTTTTGTTTATTTTAACACTAATTTCCGTGCCTTTTTCAGTTTCCAGTTCTCTTCCTGGGATTAGAGCCACAGGATGAGAAAAAAGAAAAGATCGCCGAGGCAGTGGGGTACTTGAACACATTTCTAGAGGGCCAGGAGTGGGCGGCGGGTGAAAGTATGACAATCGCGGACGTGGCCCTTGTGGTGTCCGTGTCCAACGCAGAGGTGAGAACCCCTCACATCGACATTCTCTCAATGAGCTGGACGAGACAGCACTGTCGTCCACACCTCTACAAAATGTCAGGATTTGGAACAGTAACATTGTCTATTTATTGACCTAAAACGGTCAACAGCTTTCTTTCCACATGGCTTATGATTAATATTCATAATCTTCATAGTCTTCTTTAACCCGGGAGATGTCCCACATACAATGTCGTTCGGGTGAATCGCATACCCGGCATTTTGCAGAGCCTAGCGCCGTATTGGATATTCCTGTTTTTACTTTTGAGAGGGACGGAATACTGAAGTGAAGTAACAACATATCGCCGACTTACGAACAAAACACATTAAGTAAAAAATATTACCTCTGAGAAAAAGGCGTTTCGAAAGATCTTAACAAAACTGAATACTCAAAATATCATGTTTAGTAAGTTGTTTTTCTTTATGTGCATTTGATATTCCAATCCTAAGTTTATACAGATACATTATGTACAGTAGTGGCAAAAAAATCCGGACCGACGGAATAATCGAAGTCCCCGAAATGAGCCACCAGCGAATAGGGATTATAAAGAATGGACACTGAGCGAATTTTCCTGTGTTTTGTTTCTCTGTGCGCGAGAGTTTAGTTCCACTTTCAAGCACTAGAGGTTAGTGTAATCGAGCATACGCTAAGATAATAATTGAGTATAGAGCTGAGACACAGGATCCAAACATCGCCTACCTTATTGCATAATCCAGTAACGCTTTGTTTCAAATAAATTCTAGTTAACAGCTTTCCCTTATTTCTCAATGACAAACTAGTAGTAATATTTTTTTTATATTTCAGATATAATAAATTATATTATAAAATGATATAATACATTATAAAATTATGTATCAAATTCGTGTAATATTTATATATAACATAATACAGGTATATGGCTTTACTTCTCATAAGAGTTTTGTTTGTACATTTTCACTGCTATCAAATCATTACATATTTTAATTATTGTTGGGGTCAACGTCTCAACTCTCATTATAAAGGAACTCTATAATCTAGACATTACAGTTATGACGGATTTATTATTTTATGGATCCAATTTATTTTATTTGAGCACATAATGTACCTAGATGTATTAATTATGTGTGTTATATTTCCGCTGTGTCGACTGCTAGCTGGTGTGATGTCAGCGCCAACTCTAGGGAGAAAGCAGAATCTCACGCTCTAGCTGGCTTGAAGGTCATTGAAATCAGTCCGGCTACATCAAAGGGTACCGACGCGAAGTGTCCATTCTTTATATTCCCTATTCTCTGGAGCCACTGCGTATGCCACGCCCGCATTCACAAGATAGCGAGTAATCTACTGAAATTGTTGTAGTTTCGACTGCTGACGTAACCCATTTCGAAAGCCATTAGAAAATAAGCTGATAAAATTCATGTTCTGGGAACAATAAGTTAATTAAGTAGTAAAATATCGCTGCAATCGAAAAGTATTGGGAATAAATTTGAATAAGGAACAAAACAAAGTTTCCTTCCCAGGCAGGATTCGAACCACGAAAGTCTTAGTTACCAGTCTACCGTGCTCTGGAGTGAACAAGGCTCTGAAATCGGCTACAAGGATCGGTCCGGGTTTTTTTTTTTTTTTTTTTTTTTTTTTTTTTTTTTGCACTACTGTACATTATACATGCATTTTTCTCAGAAGTAATATTTTTATTTCATATGTTTTGCTTGTAAACTGACGATATGTTTTGTTTAGACTTGGGTTATCTTTTTATATATTATAACATACAGGGTGATTCACGACTAATGACCCGTACTTTGGGAATCAGTTCTATAGGCTCTTTTGAGCATAAAATGTCATATAAACATCGATCCGATTATCATTAGTTTGAAAGTTACTCGTAAAAATCCAAATGCCATACTGTGAATCAGGCTTTGGAGTTGCTTGCATCGTAATACAAACATTGGAATGCAACGTGAGTTGTGTATGTGACGTGGAGTATGGGAGAGAAGGGGAAGACAGGTCTACCAGTCTTGTTCCTTCTCTCTCATCGATCTTGTATTTACTTGTGCATATGGTTACTGTACTAATGTCACATTTTGGTGTCTTGCAGGCGTTTGGAGTAGACATCTCAGAGTTCCCCAATGTGGTAACCTGGTACGAAAAGGCGAAGGAAAGCCTGCCAGGCTACGAGGAAATAAACCAGGCGGGAGCTAATACTCTAGGAGAGATGTTTCGTAGTAAACTCTCTTAAACATCTCAATTTCATGAGACATGTACAGAGTTTCCAAGCAGGACCTCGCACATTCAAGCTTTACTCTTGATTATCCCCCAGAGAAGTGCGACCAGATTTATGTAAACGACGTTAAATATTATAATTATGATTACTAAGTGACCATTTTGTTTGTGGAACGTAAACAACGGCGCTGCGATCTTATGTTGTTGTTCTGCGGGAAAGATAAAGACGTGATCTGTGACTATAATGAGAGAGATCGCACTGCACAGATGACGTAACAGCGGCGGCCTGTGTATTAGTACAGGCAACTGCCGTTCCACAAACAGAATGGTCGGTAATAAATTCATGAATAAAACAATAAAAATGTGTATAACGATGTTGAAATAGAAAATGTACGTTCGAATAATTGTTTAATTTTAACAGAAATTCAAAATTTGCGCCCCAACGAAAACTTAAAAACATTATCAAGATGACTATGACGATGTTGGCTATAGTAACAATGAGATATGAAAAGAATTACAGAAAATTTAAGGTGAAGTATTTGTCTAGTTCTAATGAAGATTAAACATCTTCATCATGAAGACGTTAGTGACGATTCTTATGACAATATGATAGCTACTATATCATTTTATTGGATTATTAGCTTTATTTTTGTGTGTGATCCTTCAACATCATTAGTAGCCTATATTCTGACCAGCGAAGGAATAAAAGTCACGTAAAATATAGAATATCAATTATGGATCGGAATGTATCACTCAGCAGTTGTTAAAAATATTCATGACACTATATTTAACACATCAACAGATTCAATTACACGGTAACAGAAAATAAAGTTATTCTTTGTGTACATTTAGAACGATCTTTAAGAACATATAATAAAAATGAAATGGAAATATTTCGCTAGGACTGTTTCATGAAAGAAAACGTGTGCTCAGCTCAGAAAGCCAAACACCACATATGTGTGTTTACATCACTTTATTCTTTCCAGTGGACAGACTGTATACATAACTGTTCTTATAGGCTATTAAATTATAAATAACTAGTGGATTGTGCAGGAAATGCTGCTGCAAACTAAGTTCGTTAGACGTTCAAATAAAAATTTTTCAGATTTATTTTCAATGAAGAATGCTTGTCTTTTTGATAGTTATTTGCTTCCATAATAATGAAACATACTTCCTCTCAACGGATTTTTTTAGGCCAAATACTTTTTCTAGAACCTATCCAACTTCAGTTTTTGAGTTTCAACGCGAAAACGCAAGTATCAATGTCAGGAAGATAGCAGTAGCTATTTCAGGTCATTGTGGATTGTAGGCAAAAGTTTAAAAAAATGTCAGGTTTGCTAAGCTTTCGAACAATAGCATTTTTCTGCATGTAGAACTTGAAATGTAGAGCGTAAAATCATTTTATCCTACTAAGAGATCTTGCTGAAATGATCGGGAGACTACAAAATTTTCTAGGCCTCTTATTTTATCAGTAAATAATACCTTTTTATCTTTCCTTAGGAACTGTAATTCTTGCGCTCTCTCGAGCCAATACTGAAGACAATGACACATATCAATATCTACACCACACCGCCATTAAGTATATGAAAAAGACCCAACCCCACTGGTTTAATAAGCATAAAAATATTTGATTTTCAATAACAATATTATTATCTTACTTAAGTTTTGTAGTTATATATAGCAGTCACTCAGTAAATTATAGAAATGAAGATCTAAATTAAGATATTCTCTGCATTTACTTACATAACCTCAAAAAGTTTCACTTTCATGTCATCAATATAGCATCAATATTATGTACAATTAATGAAGAATAGACGCATCATGATATTAACTATAATAATATTTAATTTCTAATGGTAATAATGTCATCAAACCACCTCAAGTTTCGTAGATTTGAATATCCAATACACAGCTGCTACTCAGAAAATTATACACTACAGAATCAGTTTTTAATAACAAATTGAATTGAGTCTAAATATGTCGGCAATTCTGCAGGTCATGGCCTTCGTGTAATAGCCTGTTGTTTATTGTAGTGAGTGTTTTGTTCTGAAATTCAATCAAGTCGGCCGTGATTCAATAAAATTAGTTCTCAAAACTGACAACAGATGGATTTTGGAAAATAGGAAAATTATGTAGGAAAATGAACATTTCACTGAAAATTACTACTTTTCCGAAAAACTTTGGATGCCAGGCATGAAAATGAGGGATCACTCATTAAAATCCGTTCAGCCGTTTTCCCGTAATTTCCATTACCAGTTGAAATTATATATATATATATATATATATATATATATATATATATATATATTAGATGGTAACAATAAAAGTTTAATTTCAACTGATATTAAACAAAAAAAACATTAACAGTACCAGTACTAGTTATTAAAATTTGTCATTAAATAATTATATAATTATTTATTGCACACTGGACAACGCTTCTTAATCCACTATTACATTTTTAAAACTGGTAACCCCGGTCAGTACAAAACTGCCAACATAACAGAACTACGATTATAATTTCGGTTTATTTAAACTTCTAGAAAAGCAATAATTTCTTTATTTTCGAAGTTATGAATTATAAGAGAACATAATTAATATAAACTCAAATATGTCCTTTATTTAGCCTACATGAAATGTGGCTTTGGAATTTATAAATAGACACGGAAATATTTAAGTAAAAATCTCGTTATTTCAGGTAATAACACAAATTAATTCTTATTTTTTGTGAGGCGTCAGAAAAATTATGTCACGCATAGTACACAGAAATCTGTTAAATTATTATGCAGGTACAATCATCTAATTGGCCGTGATCCTATGTCCTTCTGATTGCATTGTTAACTGCATAGCGTTTTTTTATTTTTTATGTCTACAACAATGGCGCTGACTGATGAGAGGATTAGAAAAGAAACTAACGTCATAATGGAATTAATTCGTTTTAAAATTTATTTTTTTCTCATGTTGTGCTTATGTTGTTACCTCAGATAGATCACTAACATTTCTTCTGTAAGATTTTATCTAAGAGTATTTATTTCCTAGCATCTTTGGACAAATGTAGGCTATTAATAACTTGTCAGGTGGCGAGAAAGATTATGTTCTTGCACACTGACTCAGTACACCAAAGATAAGATTCTTTCGTGTGCTACTTTTCATGAGGAATAGATGTAGTATATTTTTAGAACAGATTATGAACTGGCAAAAATAAGAAAAAGAAACGCAGAAAATATTTACCATATCGTAACGGGAAACTAATTTTGTAATAATGCTGCGTTTTCAAGTAACGTCATATTTATTTTATTTCTATTGCATTGTACTCCCACATTTTTATTAAGAAGATTCGTAAGTTTTCGAATACATATTATATTGATTTTTTCTTTCACACAAAAAGCTTACTTTCTGCTAAAAATAAAATTCTATATAGCATAAGTAAATACTGGTTTATTTAAGAGTTTTGATACACAAAATGTAAAATGAATAAAAATGTAGATATTTTATGGCTGATATAAAGAAACACACAAATTCAAAATACTTTCGCATTTTTTTTATTTCAACCCTTTGTATAATAAATAGCAGTGCATCGAGATATCAAGCAATTTGAACGAATTCTATATTTAAATGCCTGCAACATTAGGCTTCCCGCAGAAACTGCATTTTAACGTCTTGGATGAATCAGTTCGTGTACCAGAAAGATAAGCATGATTCAGAAAATATTTAATAGAAAAAAATTCTATTTTCAAATGCATAAATCTAATATGCATGCCGAAATGTATGTCATTTTTGTTTTTCATTGCTTTCGTCCTTTCATATTTCTAAAAAATACGAAGCTCAGAACAATGAGCGAGCCACTCTAACTTCGTTTAACATTTTTCTTTCTCATTTACTCTTTTTTTTTCTTTTTTTTCTCCTCTTACATTTCCTTTTCTTTCTCCATCTTATCTTCCCTAGTATCTACAGTGTGTTATCATGTCCTAATTGTCTTTATATCTTTACTTCTTACACTTTCATTACTTTCAAAATGCTCTCGTAATATTTTTGTGCGGTAGCTAAATTTCTACTTATTTCTCTAATGAATGGCATAGTTGATATGATCTGAGTGCTGAATTAATTTTAAATCAGTTGCTGACTGCCCAACAACGTATTACTTGCATACATTTCTTGTTTTAAACTTACAAAATTTATAAAATATCACCATGGTTTCAAAAGTTTGAAATTTGTAGACCTTCATCTATTACTGTCAATAAGAATTTGTGGGGAAATCTTGGATTTTTAATCTATCACTGTTAATATTTGTATTGTACAACTTAAGTAAAACGTAACATTTCTTTGTCCCAATGATAGCTTTTTACATATTATCAAATAGATGGTAATAATAATTATTACAAAATACTTTATAGTGTAGAAGACTCTCTGGGGGATAATAGTTAAAATAATCAAATAATTTAATAAAAAAACTGATTTCAGAATTCTGTGTCTCCAAGCCAAAATGTGATATGTCAATTTTTAAGTTTTTCAGGAGCCAGCATTTGAAGTTTGAACGAGTGTTTGAAGTCAGACTAATAATATTTCATAATAGGTTTGAGAAAAAAATAGTAGATATGCTTGTTATCTTTCACCAGAATAAAGATGCCATCAGGATGCAAAACGTATCACAAAATCTCATTTTCGCAAAAAATTGACATATCACCTTTTGCTTTGAAACCACTGAATTTTATTATACATGTAAAAAATGAAATTTTAGTATCAATCTTGTACATATGGAAGCACGAAATTTATATAATGTAACTATTGTTTGACGATGCCTTTACGGCGAAAAAGTTCCGAATAGTAATATAATTATTGGATATTGGAAGACAAATATTATATGCATGTATATAATAAACTTGTTTTTTTAATTTTTAATGTTAATATTATAAGTCATTTAGACTAAAAAAAATATATTCAGGATCACTGATTACAGACTTATCTGGAAACAAATCTCAAAATGAATTGAAACCATAGAATTATCCAATATTACTTTATATATCAATTACATTTACAAACAAAAATATGTCTAACATCGAACATTTGCGTTTGAAAAGTTCAAAATGAGTATTAGGAAATACAATATGGTGACAATACTTCAACAAAATATTGAATTATAGAATTACAAAACTAACACAGAGAAAATAAATAACGGAAACTGTAGCATTATAAACCGGTAGAAATAAAATTTTAAGGTTTTGCGTGTATTTGGCTTTTGAACCGTTTACATTAAATTACTGAACATCGAAATATATTTTAGCTAGCTACAATAAAATTATTTATAGAAGTACATTGTTGTCGATATTATAACATGTACAGATTCGATTATAATACATTATTATTATTATTATTATTATTATTATTATTATTATTATTATTATTATAAGAAGTTATTATTTTATTAATAATTCATCAACAAACATTAGAAGTTACTTCTGCTACTTGTGTTTTCACATAGGTACGGAACTTCTTTATATAAGTAAAGCGAGTGAAATACTTCTTTAAAGTGGATATGCTTACCTCGACTGCCACAAAATACCTAGTAAGGTATTTGATGCCAGACTGACAACTTTAATTCATAAAATGTTTATCTATAAAAGAAAACAAAACCTTATCAATCGTGTGCAATGTATACTGAGGTTCATTGAAAATCCAAGTAAATTTTATTTTGTTTTTCGAGGACTGCAGAAAATATAGCGGGGTAAAAATCAATTAATTCTGAAAATAAAATTATCCGAAATGTGTGAGATATCGCGATGAAATTTTCACTGCAATATTCACCAAGAAACCGTAGGTTTTGGCACCATATTAAAAAAAAACAGTGACTAAAATTGACTAAAACTTAGTAGCGCGTCCCCTCGATAGATGAAACTGACTACTTGAAATTCAAATCGGTGAACTGATTTATGAGACAAATAATCATCAAAATTAAATGATAACATCATTCCAATAAATTATTATGGACAGAAGTCTTTACAGCAAACTTGTATAACGAAAATACCTGAGCAGAGAATGTGAAAACATCTGCGCCATAGTACAAATGTACGACGAAATTACTCGAGAACGTTTATTCAAAACGTAGGGAAAATAATTTTAGCGATGGAACTATAATTTAGTTTGCAATGTTACAATTTATTTTATAATTCTCTAAGTTTACAATTTTGTACTTTAATTAATTGTGAAATGGAATGTTATTATTTATTCTAAGACTTTAAACGAGGATTACAATTATTAATTTTAAATAGTCATTTTAATTGTAAAAGATATAAATTGCATGTAACCAAAAGAGGCAAAAAATTTTATATATGATGTGGATTATTATTATTATTATTATTATTATTATTATTATTATTATTATTATTATTATTATTATTATTAACAGACGTTTTTAAACTATTTTTCCAATACAAAATTACAAGACATTATTTAATAGCATTGCACAAAAAACTGAAACATTTGAAATGTGGATACGGAGAAGTACGGATCGTGTGAAATGGACAGACAGAATAAGGAACTTAGCTGTGTTGGAAAGAGTGGGTTAAAAAGAATGATCCTGAAACTGGTCAAAAAGAGGAAAATTGGTTGAAAAGAAACTGACTTCTTAATGATACACCGGAAGGAATGGTGAACGGTTGAAGAGTTCAGGCAGAAGAAGATATCAGATTTTAGACTACATTAAGATATATGGATCATATGCGGAGACAAAGAGGAACGCAGAAAGTAGAAAGGACTGGAGAATGCTGGGTTTGCAGTGAAAGACCTGCCCTTGGGCAGAACCCTATGAATGAATGAAACATTTAAAATGTTTACAAACTTTGATTTTTTCCTTTAAACAAAATATACATGTACAGCTTTGAACAAATGAATTAACACAAGTTAGTAACCTCAGAGATTGAAGGTTCTATTAAATTTCTAAAAGGCAAGAACTCTGCCTTTTAAGAATTATTTGTGTTTAGATAATTACTGAACTGTTGTATAATTATGTCCTTAGATGTTCAATACATGTGTTGAAGAAAATAAATTATGTATTTTATTTAAACCTGTCTCTACAATGGATGTATCGAAATGAGATGTTTTTTAAAATTCATGTATATATTATTGTATTTTGAGAATGGCATTTTTTTAAATAACTGAACATCTATCATGCAGTTTAACAATAGGTATATTTTAAATTATTCTGATGTTCATTACCTAAGAATTAATATTATATAGATTTACGACAAGGGGAAAGATTTCTATGTATTTAGGTTATATTAAGCTACTTAAATTATCATTGTATAATCCACTCAAATTTGTTCTCTCTGTTTCTAGAAATTAGTTGTCATTAGGGTATATTCTTTTTCTGCATTCTTCTCTGTTGGATAACTTTTATCTCACACGTATGCAGTAATTATCTTTACAAACATTATTTTTACAAATACAAATTAAATGTAATTTTGCAAATCTAGCTTTCAGGTAAAGCTGAACAATTTCAAGGGAAAAATCGTTCCGGGGCCGGTTATCGATCCCGGGACCCTCCGACACAGTCTCAATTTTTTTATGCCGTCTTGTCAGCCCACTCGAGTTATGTGCATAAAATGGAAAAAGTGACACTGTCGGGTGAAAGTCCTAGGTAGCTCAGTCGGTAGAGCTTGATGCACTAACCCAAAGGTCCCGGGATCGATAACCAGCCCCGGAATAATTTTTCCCTTGAAATTGTTAAATGTAATTTTGTTATTCCTTACTGTTAATCTGTAATGTGAACTTATGTAAATCATGCTTAAATTAATTTTAAACAGCAGCAAATGTTATATTTACAGTACAGTTTTGCAACTCAATTGTGCATTTAACTACTTATTTAATCTGTGTTAAGTAGAAATAAAATACATGGTTTTATGTTGTACAATATTTAGAGAAGAAGATATATAATCGTCCAATTCCAAAACTGTCTAAATCCATTTTTTTTAATTGAGATAATGGCGGTTTCGTCATCTACCTAAATGTCTCTAGCAATTTTCTAATGAATGTTGTGCCTAAATTCCCTCTTTCCTTCCATAAATAAGCTTCAAATATGACGAACACTGCAAACAATTAGGAAAAAAGTTATCAGTTTTTGGCGTTTCCTGAAAATTGTTAAGAATGGATGTAGACAGTTTTGGAATTGAAGGCTGTAAATGTACATACAATACATATTTTGCAAGTGGAGGAATAAATTAATTTTAGAAGACAAAAAAGGTCTTTCAATTTAGTTATCATTATTTTAATGCCTCAATAACATTATTCTCCTCAGCCATACCTACGAGTGATATACAAGCAGAAATATGGATTTGTACAGTAATATAACTTCTTTGACAGTATCGAGTTACATGCAGGTAAAAGCTGGTTCACAATAAACCGGAAACGGAAATGACAACGAGAACGAGAACGGAAATAATGTTAAAATAAATGTATTTAAATGTGAGCGTTCACAATAGTTAATTGTGAATGCTCACATTTAAATATATTTATTTTAACAATATTTCCGTTCTCGTTCTCGTTTTCGTTCCCGGTTTATTGTGAACCAGCCTTAACTCTCGTCGCTTATTCACTTGCAAGTAGATTACGCAAAATTCGACAGATGGCAGCACGCGTACGCTTTAGCATTTGCACCATCTAGCGAGAACTTGTTGACCTTCTTGTGTAACGCTAAAAATATTAGATTTTCTAATCAATTTTACCTCAAAGAGCCGTATTTATACGTAAGAGGATGTGGATAAATCTCGTCATCTAGTAAGACAAATAGAAGAAAATGGCAAATGATTTAATATGTATTTTCGAATGTCATGCGACCAATTCAGTCATGTGCCTGAAATGGTGTCAGATGATATAAACGGCCTACACGATTCCGAAAGTTATTTTAAACGAAGGTTAGCACAAACTGTTTAAAGTAGATGTGTGTATTCGTGCGTCATGGAATTACGTTGCATTGCGTATCAGAAGTCGATCTGTACTTTAAATATCGCTAGGTTAACATGCAACGTATACTTAAGTTAAAGTTATTTCTAGACGAGCGATAGAATCTCTGTCGCATATTTTTCCAGTTGCTCCATATTTTTGTCTTTGGAACGGCTAACCTGCATGTCTAACAACAGTCAAACAAGGAATATACGAAGATAAATCAAAAAATATTTTTAATCGTCTACTCTCACGATCTAGAATGGATGCAGAGATTGCATTTGGGACTATTAACAACTCAATAAAACGTTTATTCGTAGAAGTATGCAGGCAGGTACATTCGAGTGCATTAATGGTCGGACGGTATAAACAAATTCTACCTACCACACCCTTTCTCCAGTGGCTGACCCGCTAAAAATGTTTGAGATCGCATATCAAAGAGTTGCAGAACTGAGGAAGAGAGGGGTGGAAACATGTGGAAAGAGTTTGTTCCCCATCCACAATCCCCGGCCTTGAATTACGTACCTGTGACGTCCGCAAGCACACTGAATACTCATTTCCTCTCCCCCTACCATATCTAATGACGTGTGGAGGTGAATGGAAGGGAAGAGTCACGTACTCCGGCTTGTGGCGTGTGCCACAATTGTAGCACAGTTTTGCATCCCTGTCATATCTGAACTACTAAGCTCTTAAAATGACACGCACAGATTCAATACATAGTCCTGAATTACGTTCAGGAGCAGATTTGACTGTCAGTGATTCTGCATTAATTTCTAAAATTAAAATTTTGCTACATAATCAAAATAAACTCAGGAATAGAATGACAATTCAAACTCTCCATGCCATCATGTCTGAAACTTACTTACTTACTTACTTACTTACTGGCTTTTAAGGAACCCGGAGGTTCATTACCGCCCTCACATAAGCCCGCCATTGGTCCCTATCCTGAGCAAGATGAATCCAGTCTCTACCATCATATCCCTCCTCCCTTAAATCCATTGCAATATTATCTTCCCATCTACTTCTCGGCCTCCCCAAAGGTCTTCCCTCCGGCCTCCCAACTAACACTCTATATACATTTCTGAATTCGCCCATACGTGCTACATGCCCTACCCATCTCAAACGTCTGGTTTTAATGTCCTAATTATGTCAGGTGAAGAATACAATGCGTGCAGTTCTGTGTTGTGTAACTTTCTCCATTCTCCTGTAACTTCATCCCTCTTAGCCCCAAATATTTTCCTAAGCACATTATTCTCAAACACCCTTAAGCTATGTTCCTCTCTCAAAGCGAGAGTCCAAGTTTCACAACCATAAAGAACAACCGGTAATATAACTTTCATAAATTCTAACTTTCAGATTTTTTGACAGCAGACTGGATGACAAAAGATCATGTCTATAACATTTGAATTAAATAGAGAAGGAACATTTTGCTATGCATATATCCCGAAAGAGGCAGTGGAGAAAACAGGGACTTTACAACGTAAAATAGCCCGAAAGATCCAGTACCATCTATGGCTGGACAGTATATCTTTTGATTACAAATCTGTGTTGTTTGGGTAAAGGAAAATAAGTCATAAAAATGAGTTTGGAGATAAATGAAAATTAAACTTGGAATCCTTATTGCAAATAATTTTCTACACAAAAAAACATCATCTGCAAGTATTATTTTGATTTTTGCATACTTAGTTGTATAATTAAACTTTTTTGTTCATCTGGGGAACGAAATTCCATCTGCACAAAAAAAGACTTGTCCCCCTTTACCCGAACACTACAGAAATGTGACAATATAGTTTGTGGGTTAGAAATAATATCTTCAGAAGAAGCACAACGCTACTGGGGAAAAATTGCAGGAATAATTTTGTTCTTTTTTTTTAATCTAGAGATTTCTGCTGTTTTCCCAATCGAAATCTGGTGATAATCTGTGGCAACGAGATGGCAACCCTATCTCCAATTCCTGTAGGTTATTTCGTCTCCAGTTCCTACAGGTTGTTAGCTTTAAGAACCAGAGTGCACGATCTTGTACTTGCTCTGTACACTTACAGACAAACTATAAACTCTTAACCCCCAAGTTCAAACATGCCTCTATCTTATTTGGTTTAATCCCTGTTCTTAACAAGGCGAATATATCATTCTAATCGTTTTACTTCAAGTATTTCATTGCAAGTAAATGCACTATAAATCAGTTTCGGACATCAAACTAATCGCTCAAAAATGACCAAAAGGTTATTGACTACTAAACATGGCCCCGATCGAGGAATTGTTGCAGGCCTACTCATAAAATGTTATGTCATTTATAGCGCAGATATCTCTTATCTATGTGACCTGTCATTTATAACTGACTCGCGAAATTTCCCAATCGCAGGCAATAAGTTATCTTCTTGTTTAAAATAAATGGAGCCTGTCATTCTAATGATAAACTTCTAGGAGAAAAGTTCCAAGAAATCCAGCACCAGATTCTGGTAAGTGTAATTTACAGATATTTTTATGCATTCTACTTACAAAGCTCCTTCAAAAAGCAACCATGGAAACGAAAGTACGAAGAAAACACTAACAGCGACCTGAAAATGAAAACAAGAGACAATACGTTAATAAGTTAATTAAAAAATAGAAAAATATCAGAGATTGAACGTCCGCTAAAAGTACACAAATTATTCGCAGACATAAGATCATGAAAATAATGAATTATGATATGAAAATAATAGAAGCAAATTAAATACTGTATTCGAAGGAAAACTGGGGTTTTCTCTGCCTTTTTGTCTATAGATATCTTACGATTCAATGAAATTAGGAATATAAACTTAACCAAATGAAGAGTATAGGGGAAAAACAATCAAATTCACAATTCTCTTAAGGGTGATGTCATCTTCTAATTAAATACACAGTATTACAGCAAAATTTATTGCTGTTCCTAATGAAAAAGTAGGAAAGTATGACCGTATCCGTGGTGATAATTCTCCTTTACCAGTTTTTACAAGAAAAACACTAAATTTTGCAATAATATACTGAATTAGGTAACGACATCACCTTTATAAGAATTGTAACTGAATGTTTTTCCCCTGTACTCTTCAAACAATTTACAGCTCCGTAATTCAAAGAAAAATTCAAAGAGAACAAGAAATTAAATTAGTGAGAAAGGTTGAATTTCTACTAACACTTCGTCTAAACACAAGGTTCACCACCACTATCAAGACAAATTTATAGTATATTTATATATATTTATTTATTTTTATAATATATATGTCTTTACGTACCGGTATTTACTTTTATTTACTTATATAGGCTATACACTACCGGTCAAAAGTTTTCGATCAGCTATGAAAACAACTATATACTTTATTTCAATGTACAAACAGTCGGAAAAACTAAATATACCAACAAAATAAATATTTTCTCTCTAGCATTATGATATGATAGAATATTCAAAACGAAATTCCTATTGTGACCACAAATCCATAGTTGTGATAGGTGATCCAAAACTTTTTACCGGTAGTGTGTGTATATATATATATATATATATATATATATATATATATATAATTTGTTTATTTATTTATTTATCTACTATTGTATCTACTTATTTATTATTTAAAAGAAGTTATTTATTTAGTATATATTTGTTATGTATTAATTCATTAATTAATTCATTCATTCATGTCTCATACAAAGTATAACAAAAAATTGCGCTGATCCTGCCAAAATCTATTCCCAGATTTTCGGGAAAATTTACGTTTTATTTAATCCAGATACATAAAAGTGTTTTTCATCAAGTCGTTAGTATATCCGTGTACAACGATTCTTTCTAAAATACTGAAAGATTTTGTCCCTATTTAGTATCTACAAGGCAACTTATCGAACGAAGTGGCTAAATTGTAACACACTAGATCTGAATCGAGCTCACTCCTTTTGGAGTTAGGTTTTTTGAAAGAATTCTACAGTTTGTCTCTTATATCTGGATGTTTGGTATTTAAATGGCGAAATAGCTTCGACGGTTTCATACTTTCTTGTGACAACATTTTCGAAAAACTAGACATTTGGGTTTATTGTAAATAACGGTAAAACCATATTTGTAATAGTCATCGCTGCACGACCTATTTTTCTTTTTAATCTTGTCACTGCCAAATGTAGAAGGTTTCAACGATCTTTTTAAAAACACATCCGTTTTTTAACAAAAAAAAAAAAATATATATATATATATATATATATATATATATATATATATATATATATATATATATAGGTTTTATTTGTATTGTTTAATATTCGGTATTTTACTTTATGCTGAACAGTGCAGCGCAGACAGGAAACGATGTGTCATCACGCTTCGCCGTTTATATATCTGCAGTGCTTGGGAAAAGTGACATAAGTCAGTTTCCACAAACCCCCACCTTCCAGCCGCCACCACTTTGAAATTTCAAATGGCAGCCCTATATTTTTATACTTAAATATGAAAGAGCATCCAATTGTTTATACATAATTATCATTAATTTGTTTTCGCATCTTTTGTTTTCTATCGTCTCCTGGCAACCTGTATTTTTGTTATTATCAGTTGATTGTAGGATGAAAACACAGCTTATTTTGTGTAATTTCATAAATTAAATCAATAAGGATTATTTGTATTCTCTCTTGAAGGGTATACACCATTTTAAAATAATTTGATACACAAACACAACTATTACATGAAATGCTCAATACGTTTTGTAGCTTTATTCTTTTCAGCTCCAATCAACAATAAAGGCCCATTCACAATGAAAATTAAACATAACCGTAACATAAACACAGAAGTTTGCGCCCAGGCTACCAAATGGGATCATTCACAATGATTCACATAAGCATTGGCATAAACGTTACCGTAAGACGTTAACATGAAAGTTTGCGAACTCCAAACTTTCATGCTTATGCTTACGTGATCTGCAAACAGAACACAATCGTGGAGCGCTGAAGTATATGGCAGAATATGAGGAAATGGCGTCGTTATGTTTCCATGGTTACCAAGTATGTTTGCTGTTAAGCTTATGTTCCCATTGTGAATGATCTTGATTTTACCGTAACGTTTATATTCTTAAGTTAACGCTTACGTTATGTTTAATTTTCATTGTGAATGAGCCTTAACAACAATCCAGGTTGCCAGGTGACGATAGAAAACAAAAGATGCGAAAACAAATGAATGAGTTGTATAAACAATCTAATGTTCTTTCATATTTAAGTATAAAAATATAGGGGTGCCACTTGAAATTTCAAAGTGGGGGTGAAATCTAAAAATCAATTAAGCCTAGTTTCAGACTTCCCTCTCAATATCTAAATTGACGTGTTTTTTTTAATTGAATTCAATTTAAATAATTAATTGTTTAGACTGGAAAGTTTTGAAATGAAAACCCTGTATAGTTGAATTGTTTCCATAAATATCCAGTTCCATCTCGCTAACTACGAATAGCGTGAACTCTCGAACAGGATGAAAAGTTCAGAAAACAAAGATGAACAAATTGGGATCCTGGGTAACAGCGCAAGCATTGTTTTCAATGCTATTGAATTATTACCGCAGCGCCAAGATGGTAGTGGCTTGAAGTATCAGAAATGATGTTTACATAATAGTTCGTGTCATTGCATCACATGCTTCTATTTTTATCGTTCTTTGGATGTTACCCAATGGTTTTGAGTAAAATTATCGTTATTTTCAATTTCACAGAGATTTATATTTTTCGCATAGAGTTAAGTATTGATATTGTAGTTGGGGGGGGGGGAGGTAGTAAGCAAAACCTTCGTCAAAAATGGGTCTGACCTTCAAAAAGTTTGGGAACCGCTACTCTAGAGAATACGGTCACAAACACAACCATCATCGCATCGGAATAATTACCATTACCTTAATCTCTTCCCTCCCATAAGCAATACCATCGTACACGCTATCACTATAGTAGCATAACTAATATTCATATCTTTTTTGTCTAATTCCAGGAAATAAAATGACGATCGACTTCTACTACTTGCCCCTCAGTGCACCGTGCCGATCTGTTTTGCTCACTGCAAACGCGCTGGGAGTAAAACTCAACCTAAAGCTCTTGGATCTGTTCAAAGGGGAACATCTTAAACCGGAATTCCTCAAGGTAACTAGGCAACCTTGTACATGAAAAATAAAATAAAGATGGAAAAACATAACGTTTTTAAGAATTGTTGTATGTTCAGTTTTGGCTTTTCTCCCTTCACTCACAATAGCGCATGGCCATCGATTTGTCAGTCACTTCAATATGCAAATGTTAAAATAGTACATTATGCAACGATCCTGCAATGATAGTAATTAAGAAGCGAGTATGGATGTTTATGAAACGAGCGCAAGCGAGTTTTATAATTTTCATACGAGCTTCTTAATTACCATTATAGGCGAGTTTCATACGACTTTTTATGCTAGACCATATTTCTAACTTGAAATTATTCATTTTATTTGTATCTAACTGACCTTGAGCAATACCTCGTAAATTGTGAGATGTGAGCAGACGCGAAAGTATTGATTTTTTTCCGAGGCCGAATTTCATTGACCTTGGCACGGAATAAGATGAAAATTACTCTGATATAACCTGAAAAATGATTTAGAATTGAAAAACTAGATGAGAAATTGAATTTATTTCAATATTATTTACAGTACAATTAACGCTAAATATTATAGTAACAGAACATAACCTTCTGCGACAGTATTGGATTTCCAGCCTCCGTGACTTTTCGCTAATTCTCTTTCGATTGCATATCCGAGAATAATCGACACTTGCAGTTTTATAACGGTACAAAGCTGACTTGTCATTGGCTGAACACCTGTAAGCAGACTCGCCATTGGCTGAACACCTGAACTATAATGAGTAGGTGTACTTTAATGACATGCATTAAAGGACTGCTACCAGGTGTATAATTACTACATTTCGGCATGGTCGAGCATAAATAATATTACAGCATCATTATATGAATCAGTGGGGTAGACTATGAAGATATTTCATATACTGTGATAACACAGTCTTCAAAAATGGAATTTTATAAGAGAAGTGAGAAGTTATAGATTGCTAGACAATAAAAGAAATGAAGATATAAGAAAAGAATTAGCAATAGATGAAAAAACACAAAAATCGAGAATGTAGAACACAATGGACACGACAAGTATTACGGTACTACGAATGATAAGTGAATACAGGTTACCAAGGGCAATTAGACATTAAATTGGAAAGACCGTTCAGAAGATGGGCAGACAAATAACTGAAGTCCACTGCAAGAATGATGGATGTCACTTTCTTGTCGAAAATGAACCAAGATTGTCAATGCATAGCTTAAGACATATAGAATGTACATACAGAGTTACATGGCATTAACACTGATAGTCATTGTCCAGTAATGATCGGAAAATCACAGTTAAGCTTTGAGCGCTAAGCATTTCAAAGTTTCAATTGCTTCTCCTGCAAAATGTATTTCAAATGACAGCCATCATTCTTGCAATGGACTCTTCAACTAATAAATAAATAAATTATGATGATGATGATGATGATGATGATGGTGATGGTGATGGTTATGGTGACGACGATGAACTTAAAGTACCATATGGTTCCTATTTTACAAGTGTAACTTAAAATTTCGTGTTTGTACACTAAGAATAAGATAGTAGGAACAAAAGGTCCTAATACTGAGTTTCATTATGCTTCTTACAGCTCAATTTCCAACACTGCATACCGACTCTGGACGACAACGGCTTCGTTTTGTGGGAGAGGTAAGATAAACTTAAGATCGACATATGTTGTACCTACCTACAAACGACAAGCTGAAATGTCATAAATACCCAGGTAAAACACATTACATACATGCATACATGCATGCATGCATACATACATACATACATACATACATACATACATACATACATACATACATACATACATACATACATACATACATACATACATACATACATACATACATACATACATACATACATACACACACACACACACACACACACACACACATTGTAACATATAAATATATACTATTCAAAAAATTATTTCTACGTTTATAACATGATATATTCAATTCTAGTCACAATAGCATAAAATTACATTGTCTTATAAGTAACAAATTCTGTCGCATATATAATTGTAAGAACATTGTAATCCTGTAAGCACAAACCTCACATGTAGTATTGCTTATGTAATGGAGCATATTGTCGAAATAAAGAAAAAGAATACATACATACATTATTATTATTATTATTATTATTATTATTATTATTATTATTATTATTAAAACGAAACATATTTTATGCTAGAGTTTCAAATCAATCAATCAATCAATCGTTTATTAATATCAGTTTCTTGCAATAGACATAAAATGTACTTAACTATAAGAGATACAAAATAATATTTGACATAAAATGTAAGAACAGATGAATACAAACAATACAAATGAAATAACAATGCTGGTAATAATAACAATAACAAATACTAATAATAATCGTAATAATACAGAGCAATGCAATACATTTACAGTGGTGTCAAGAAATTCGCTAGTACTATAGAATGGATGGTTGATTAACCAGTTATACAAAACAGATTTAAATTGTATATAACTAGCATCATATGCTTTTTTGTGGTAACTTATTAAACAATGTTATAGCAATAGAAATGAACCATTTTTTGGACTTATTCTAACTCTGTTCTGAAAGACAGTAATTGTAGTTTGTATTACAGTGGTGAACTTTTGTTTTAACGTGTTAAGTATTAAGGTTTTTCTTAATTTTTATTATACATTGAAACATATAAATTTATGATAGTTAAATTTTTTCTTGAATAAATAGTGGTGTATACAACGTTATGAAAGTTTCAACATTTCATGTCACCTGCACACAATTAGCAGATTCTTCTATTGATCTGGTGTTAGCTAGAGGAATAGCCTTACTTTTTTGCGTGAAATAATATTTCTTATTTCTCTTATCACAGACCTATAATAACTACTCTCCAACGAAACAAATCGGATGAAAAACACAAATTCAATTTTATTAATACTTGTTCCGTACAGATAATAATGGTATGTAAACATTAAATACAGAAAATGATCATTAATAATACAACTCACAAACAGAATTAAATTCATTTCATTCTCAATTAATTATTCTTTGAAAATAAAAATACCACAATAGTCCACTGCTGGGAAATAACGGCTAGCTTGTCTGACCGTGAAACGAGCTGACCCGGGTTCAAATTCTGGTTGGGACAAATTACCTGGTTGGGATTTTTAATGGGGTTTTCACGTAATCAATTGAAGCAGAATTACTGGGTAACTTTCAGCGTTGGACCTCGGATTCATTTCGCTTCATTAAATTCAACTTTATCAATAAGCCATACCAACACATAAGACATCATCATACTCATAATCATACACAATCTCGCTCTCACACTTGTGGAATACCCTACCCAGTGACATCAGAGACTGTCGGAATTTAGTAGCGTTCAAAAGCAAGGTTATTAAGCATTTTCTTACTGCGTAGAGTAGGTTTAATTTTTACTTAATAAAAGAAATGCTTCTCTCTTCTTAACTTTTACAATAAACTGTCTAGCTTTTATTAATCAGTTAATCGTTTAGTACTTTGATTTTTATTGTGTATGTAAATTTAATATTAATTGTAATTATAATTGTAATTGTATTCTTAATATTGTAGTTGTAATCCCCTGGTAGAGGGGAAGAGAAGGCCTGATGGCCTTATTTCTACCAGGTTAAATAAATAAATAAATAAAACAATTGTTAATAATTGTATGCATTATTATATGATTTTAATTTATATCACTTGCACCCTGGGTCCAGTCCCATGGCGGCAGATTCGTAGAGCGGGACAAATTTTTAGAAAAGAAAAAAAAAATCGAACTGAAAATAAATGTTCGATATTTTCCTATTTCGAAGACGTCTTCTTTAATAATAGCATATCTTACATCCCTTTTTTCTTTAGTTTGACTGCTAAATGTTTAAAATTTGTCTTAGTTACTTGGTGGAAGCCATTGGCGTGGCTCAGTCGGTTAAGGCGCTTGCCTGCCGTTCTGAAGTTGCGCTCGGGCGCGGGTTCGATCCACGCTTGGACTGATTACCTGGTTGGGTTTCTTCCGAGGTTTTTCTCAACCGTAAGGTGAATGTCAGGTAATCTATGTTGAATTCTCGGTCTCATCTCGCCAAATACCATCTCGCTATCACCAATCCCATCGACGCTAAATAAACTCGTAGTTGATACAGCGTCGTTAAATAACCAACTTAAAAAAACTTGGTGGCGTGTGAAAAATTTTTCGAGCCCATGGGCGTAACACTACGAGATTTCTTATATCCATCATTGATACGAGTGACACTGGATCGAAAAATACACGAAAAATAACTTCGGAGATAAAGCGTTCAAAGAATCAACAACAAATTCAAATGCTTTATGCCTGTACAGTATTTAGTTTTGCAACATTGGATAGTAAGGCCATATTATGTAACATGTACACTGTATTGATTTTCTATTAACTCACATAATATCAATTACATAAATGAACTTTATTCTAGTACCAATAAAATTAATATGACAGCTGAACGAATCAGTTGCTGGCACGTGTTGCCATCTACAGAGAGCGATTCGAAACAGTTGTTATCGGCTGCTGGAGCTTAGTCGGCTAGTTACCACAATTTTATGCCACAATATTTTGTCTTACAGCCGGGCTATTCTGTGCTATCTGTCTGACCAGTACGGAAAGAATGATTCTCTGTATCCTAAGGATCCGAAGAAACGCGCTGTTGTCGACCAGAGGCTCTTTTTCGACTCCGGAACTCTGTACCAGAGGTTCTTGGATTATTATGTAAGTAAAGAAAGCACAGGGGAAAAACGCAGTAAGTCCAAAATAATTATCGATTTTCTGTTTTAGCTAACATTTAATAGGTCAGGTAGTGTAGATTTATGAAGTTTAACTGAGCAGAATAATAACCTCATTAGTCAAGGGAAATTTGAAGAATGATAACCAAAAGACAATACAATATGTCTTGAAACTTTCAACTTGCTCTCCTATAAAAACAGTAAAACGTGACTTATCGTGTTTTGCCCCTGTATTCTTCGTTTATAAATACTGTATCAGTTGTTTGCGTTGATATAGTGTTGTTATGCGCCAAAAAAAAAAAAAAAAAAAAAAAACAAAGATTTGCGGGTTGCAAAGTGGTCGAGGGTAGTTAAAATATTTCCTTCCACAAGAAACTATTGTCTATCGAAGCCAAGAACCATAGTCATGTATCACTAGGCTTCGTATTCCGGCTACCTAGAGACTGAAGTTAAAGACACATTGGGTATATACGTGGTACAGTCATTAAGTTCTGACACTGACGCCTGAAGGGTAGGCACCCACAAGAATCTGGATGTCTCAGAAGATGCCGCGTGATACGGCGTACACTTAAACAGATCGACATCCTCCCTCAATATAGTCGCCGTTGGCCGCTATGCACGTCTGCCAACGTTGGTGTAGCTGCTGGAAGCACTGCTGAAAGATGTTGGCAGGAAGATGCCATATGGCTTCTCTTGTGGCAGTCATGACCTTTTCGGCCGCATAAAAATTACGCCCACGTAGGATTGATTTCAAGAGGGGAAAGAGAAAAAAAATCGCATGGTGCGAGATCAGGTGAGTACGGAGGGTGTGGCAAAACAGCGACTTGTTGCCTTGCAAGTTCCTCTTGGACAAGGATGGAGCGATGTGCAGGGGCGTTGTCGTGTAGCAATGGCCAATTCTTCCTATGCCAAAGCTCAGGACGCTTACGACGAATTGAATTGCGTAAACGGCCAAGAATCTCTTTGTAGAGGATTTTGTCTACAGTTGCACCTTGTGGGATGAATTCTATGTGCACAATTCCATTTGAATAAAAAAAACTGTTAAAGCATCACCTTGCCTTTTGACCTGTCTTGTTGCGGATTTTTCTGTCCTGGAAATAATGGCGTTTTCCAGGTGGCGGATTGTCGCTTCAGTTGCGGATCGTAAAGGAAACACCATGTTTCGTCTCCAGTTATGATCGGTTATAGCAGTTTCGCCTAATTTCTGACAGAACGTAACGTTTACCCGTTGCTCAAACTGCAACATATTCGAGTTCCGACGCGCGCATTCAAATCACCGTCACAACAATGACCGTAGTTCTGCTTACACTATATGCACGTAACTGTATGATGCTGGGACGAGAGACTAACTGACAAGGTACCATATCACGGCGCCACCTATCCGTTCTAGTGCACCACACCGCCACTATGCCCTCAGTCTCAGAACTTAATGAATGTACCACGTAGTACGCCAAATACAGGTAATGGAACGGATAAGGATATAAATAAACAGGTCGTCGCTGCGTGTTCGTGGAGTACAGTCAACTCCCGACATTCTGAAGCTATAATAGTAAACACATGCTTGAGCAGTGATGTTCATTTTCGTCGTGATCTTTGCAGTGAATAATAACGTGCATTCGTAAGTTACGGAACTTGAAATGATTTTATATTGTAAGAAATTCTTTCAATAGCACATGACGTTATTGATGCATGATAAAGTACAAGATATTCCTATTGTCTGATATTTTTTCGTGTTTCATTAGGATATTGCATGTCGCTCATCACTGAAGACCCACTAATTTTCTATGTAGCCTACTCCTCTGGAAATTTCCTAAAATGTAGATTATTTAATTTATCAATTGGGATGTTGGCACTGAACATCATGATAGGCTACACAAATCCATGCTAAACGTCAATTTATTATCTTCATAATTTTCAGATTTTGACGGTACTGGTTCTTTTGATTACGTTCAACACATTCTCTGTGCCTTTGGATATTGCAGTGTCTTTCAGGGCACTATTTTTGTCATTTTTACGTTTATTTTACACAATTTATATGTAATGTTTTCTATATTGACAGTGAAAATATTAGTTCAAATATCCTCAACTATGCCCTGCAATATTACACGCTTGAGCGTCTTATCTAAGGCATTTTACCTCTGCAATAAACCTTCAATCAGCCACAAAGATGTAGTTATTTAAATAATACGACTACTAAGAGCAGTGATCGATAAGACTACTCATGCCTGCGTCCCGGTTTTGACTTTCTAGAGGAATAAGACAGAGGATGTGTAACTATTTTGTATACGAACGTACCTGTACCTGCGCTGTGACGTCACATATATTCCAAATCAGGCAACTTATTTCCAGTTTATAGGTAGCTGAAATACGGAGCCTATGTATCACTATGCTGTGGTAAACATAAAAGATCAAGTACAATTAATTAGGTACATTAGGTTTCTTTTAACCTAGCATAACGGTTAATTACATTACACTGATTTGAATTGGCATACTCGTAATATCTGTAAAATTATTACTTATAATTAAATATTTACGGGACTATATCTTATAGCGTATCTTTGCTGGTCTTTAACCAATCGCAGATCAGTCAGTGACGTCATATTGCTTTGATCTACTGCGGTCTATTGCTTTTACAGAGGAAAGACGAAAGAGTTTCTTCGTTTCTTAGACATTCTTTACGGTAGGCCTACTGCAAAACATGCTTTGCGATCGCCAATTGTTTACAGCATAGACAGTCAACTGAAAATGACGGCTCCGTTCAAATGTTTTGATGAAGCTTAGGCCTATATTAGTGAAATATAATATCAGCAAGTCAATATTTTATTATATTAGAGTACTTTATTTCTCCTAATCTTTATATACTTTCTTCTAATAGTGTAATGGTCAATTAAATCCCACTCGAGTTTTCTCTATATAAATCAAAACCTCTAGTGAGATTACTGTTGATAAATGAGGAGTGTAGTTGCAAAATCAGATACATGACTTTTTTTTCGAAAAAGAGTTAATGTTATATTTCATATCTTCATATGATCCTACAACTGCTATAGCATTGTTATGCTCCAAAGCCAGACACATCACATGGATTTGTATGATGAAAGAATAGTATTGGTTGCAAATCCTTGGTTCCTTGCAAACATTTTTCCTTCATACTGAAAAATTATCTTTTTAGTGATGTATCTGATTTTGCAACTAACGCCTCAAATGCAAGTGAAGTTCACTGGTGAAGATTTGGAAAGACAGTAGTACATGATGCCATTCGAAAATAAAATGTGTTTCAATTTTGTTAGTGCATACTTTACTATTTCTTTTTCCCTCATTGTGCATATTTTGTCATTTGATAGTGCATGAATACATGCATATTTTACAAATTTGATAATGAATGACATTCCTGTCCCTAATCATAACCAAAACCGCTGCTATTATCATCGACACCAGGACGGATACCATTAGGATCATCAACATTATCAGCTTCGGCATCACCAACATCATCATTACCATCATTACGATCATCATTTTCATCATTGTAATCAACGTCTTTTCCATCGTGACCAAACTAATCATCACTACCACTTACTTACTTACTGGCTTTTAAGGAACCCGGAGGTTCATTGCCGTCCTCACATAAGCCCGTCATTGGTCCCTACCCTGAGCAAGATTAATCCATTCTCTATCATCATATCCCACCTCCCTCAAATCCATTTTAATATTATCTTCCCATCTACGTCTCGGTCTCCCTAAAGGTCTATTTCCCCCCGGCCTCCCAACTAACACTCTATATGCATTTCTGGATTCGCCCATACGTGCTACATGCCCGGCCCATGTCAAACGTCTCCATTTAATGTTCCTAATCATGTCAGACGAAGAATACAATGCGTGTAGTTCTGCGTTGCGTAACTTTCTCCACTCTCCTGTAACTTCATCCCACTTAGCCCCAAATATTTTCCTAAGCACGTTATTCTCAAACACCCTTAATCTCTGTTCCTCTCTCAAAGTGAGAGTCCAAGTTCCACAACTATAAAGAACAACTGGTAATATAACTGTTTTATAAATTCTCACTTTCAGATTTTTCGACAGCAGACTGGATGATAAAATCTTCTCAACCGAATAATAACAGGCATTTCCCATATTATTCTGTGTTTAATTTCCTCCCGAGTATCATTTATATTTGTTGTTACTGTTGCTCCAAGATATTTGAACTTCTCCACCTCTTCAAAAGATAAATTTACAATTTTTATATTTCCATTTCGTACAATATTCTCGTCACGAGACATAATCACATACTTTGTCTTTTCGGGATTTACTTCCAAACCTATCTCTTTACTTGCTTCGAGTAAAATTCCCGTGTTTTCCCTAATCTTTTGTGGATTTTCTCCTAACATATTCACGTCATCCGCATAGACAAGCAGCTGATGTAACCCGTTCAATTCCAAGCCCTCTCTGTTATCCTGGACTTTCCTAATGGCATACTCTAGAGCAAAGTTAAAAAGTAAAGGTGATAGTGCATCTCCTTGCTTTAGCCCACAGTGAATTGGAAACGCATCTGACAGAAACTGACCTATAGGAACTCTGCTGTACGTTTCACTGAGACACATTTTAATTAATCGAACTAGTTTCTTGGGAATACCAAATTCAATAAGAATATGGTATAAAACTTCTCTTTTATCATCACTACCACTATCATTATTAAAGTCGCCGTTATCGCAAACGTTCAAGTAAATTGCCTCACTCAAAATTCACTTTCTCAATCAACAGAATGAATCTCTAGCCATGTGATCGGCATGAGTTTAAGCATGCTTTCTGTTTTCAGTCCCCAATTATGTTTTCTGGCGCCGAACCCGATACTGCCAAGTTCGCCAAGCTGGAGGAAGGGTTTCAGTTCTTCGACAAGTACCTGGAGGGTCAGACGTGGGTCGCCGGCACGCACTTGACCATCGCGGACCTGGCACTTGTCACAACAGCGTCTAGTGCAGAGGTCGGTGAATATAGCCTAGACAGGGTTACGGAAATTTCACAAGAATAGCACAGGCTATACTGAACATGAAGACTGCAGATGAGTGGCATTATTTCTCTTCGGGCTACTTGTAATTTATTTTATTAATTCATTTATTTAAATTTAAATATACAGAATAAAGAATATAATTACAAACAAACAGAGAAATAGAAATAAAATAATACAATCAATATAAAAAATGAGATACAGTAGTATTAACAAAATTTGAGACCGAATGAGCAGCGCTCGTGTTCGGTCGCAGTTCAGATATAATATTAATAGGCCTATAAGAGAATATAAAATAAAATAAAATAGGAAATAAAATTAAAATTACAGTTACAGAAATTATATAATACAATATTAATATAAGAGAAATATAGAAAATAATAATAATAATAATAATAATAATAATAATAATAATAATAATAATAATAATAATAAATAAAATAAAATAGGAACTAAAATTTAAATTACAGCGGCAATGGAATTATATAATATAATATTAACACTAGAGAACAATAATATCGCACGTGATAAGTAGGACAATTTATATATATATATATATATATATATATATATATATATTTTTTTTTTTTTTCAAAATTATAGAATACAAATATAATATAGGTTGATTAATTCATACACATAGGCTATAAATTTATTTAATCAAATTGAAGATATTAACACGTTTCTAATTGTCTTGTTATATGTTAGTGGGTTACATGTTAGAAGCTCTGGGTGTAATTTAGTTAAAGCATTGTACAACCGAGGGCCAAAATTAATGCTATGCTTTAGACCAGCAGATGTGAGACATTTAGGTTCTACTAATGTTGAATTAATATTTCGTCTTGTGTCATAATTGTGTGTCTGTAATACAAACTTATTACGATTTTTATGATAAAATTTTAACAGCGTATACTTATAAATTTGTTCAATATTAAATACATTAAATTCAGAATAAATTAATTTAGTTGGATAATCGAAACGTTTCTTCAAATAAATTTTAATTATTCGTTTTTGTAGTAAATTTAACGGATTAAGATTAATTTTTGTACTCCCACCCCAAACAATTATACCATATTGAATGATAGACCGATAGACTTGAATCAAAGTTTTATTCTTCATTATTCTTTAAAGAACTTTCACCCCTGGAAGTAACCAGCACTTACTAGACAGGCTAGATTCAGACGAGGACTAGATCTATATTATGTATGGCACGCTAAGTACAGTAGTGGCCAAAAAAACCGGACCGACGGAATAATGTCTCCGAAATGAGCCACTGCGCATGCCACGCGCGCATTCACAAGATAGCGAGTAATCTATTGAAATTGCTGACGTAGCCCATTTCGAAAGCCATTAGAAATAAGCTGGTAAAATACATGTTCTGGGAATAATAAGTTAATTAAGTAGTAAAATATTGCTGCAATCGAAAAGTATTGGGAATAAATTTGAATAAGGAACAAAAAAAAGTTTTCTTCCCAGGCAGGATTCGAACCACGAAAGTCTTAATTACCAGTCTATCGTGCTGTCACTGTGAGCAAGGCTCTGAAATCAGCTACACAAGGGTCGGTCCGGTTTTTTTTTTTTTTTTGCCACTACTGTACATAGAACATCTTGTTAGTCATCATCTTTTACAGTCTCTAACTCACGACAATGGAATTCCTTGTCACAAAGTATTAGGGGCTGCAAGACAATAAACATTTTTAAAAATAGCTTAAAGTATAACCTTCTTAGCAATTTACTCTAATTATACTAATTTAAACAGTCACTCGTTAATCTCAAAAGTAAGATTTTGGACCGACGAATTATTATTATTATTATTATTATTATTATTATTATTATTATTATTATTATTATTATTATTATTATTATTATTATTATTATTATATTAGAACTAAATCAAGACTGTAGCTAGACAGACTAGAACTAGAATGGGATTAGATGTAGACTATATTAGATTCAAACAGATTAGAAAGAATTAGGTTAGATTGAACTGGAATGCGTTAGATATAAACCTCTATCCTTTTGATCTTTTATCCTTTAGACCTCTAAATCTCTTCACAATAACGAAGTGTTATTAAAATCTTCAGTACCTTCAAATCAATGCTAGATTTTTTTAATTTTTTCTACCACATTCAGTTCGATTTGCTTTATATTCTTGTAGTCTTACGAATCTGTAGATACTTTTATAAATTGACGGAGAAATAAACTTCGCAAGGGCGAGGTGACCTATAAACTTTGCCTAGATCCATCTAAGGCCCGTAACACACTAGCGAGAAATGTGTTGCGAGAAAGAGGCGAAGAGCCTTCCTCCACACACTTGGCGAGTTCTCACTATCACAGATCATATACCTCGCTACCATATATGCACTGCCTTCATGCAGAAAGCATTTTTCTGATTACAGTAATCACTCGTTGGGGAAAATATTACAGGTTATGTATTTATGTATATTGTCGTACTTAAATATATAACCTCTAAGTATATTGTCGTACTTAAATATATAACCTGTAAGTATATTGCCGTACTTTACAAATTACATACGAACGCTATGTAGAATCTGGGTATTCAGGTGATAAGTAGTTACAATAGCATATTTTGTTAATGAAAAGAAAAAATAGGCCTAAAATTAAAGACAGAAATATCTGAAAATCACATTGTATCTCACGAAGATAAGGGCGAGTTTTGGACACTGGTTTCGATTTGGATGATGATACGTTTGGCGCTGTTTCAAGTTGAATAGACCTCAGTTCTTTTGCCATTCATGATATGATAGAGGATTCTTTGCTATGTTCGATTAAAATTATGTAAACTGTTAAGACATATAGATACATTATTTCAAATGTTTAATTAATACTATTAAATGTCATTAAAATAAAATATAGTCCTATTTATTTTCAGATAATCTGATATTTGTCTCCAGATTTCTTCTTTATGTTTCGTGTTTTTATAGTTTTCATCCCGTGTATCATATAAATAGGCCTACGGGTGACATCGTACAAGTTCGATAAGTTTCTGACTACAATAATTATCAGCCATCTTTCCTCATGTTCAAATAAAAACCATACAATTCATCGCCACCTGTGATATCTTTTTCTACATTCAATCGTCATAAAGAGTATAAATGTCAAACATCTTTGATAAATGTGTCAAGATAAGTCGCTGAGCTACCGATTCCAGCGAGAAACTCGCGCGAGGTTTTTGCCTCGAACGAGGATCTCTTCCAGTGTGTGGACGTCCATTTGAATCTATGTTATGAATCTTTGAATTCTCTCGCAACACATTTCTTGCTAGCGAAAACTCTTCAAGTGTGTTACGGCCGTAACTAAGGGACAGGATTAATTTACATACAGTAAAAGCATACTTAAAACGTGTGGCTTTATATTCTTTACGAAGAAAGCTACACTGATCATTTGTTTCATCTTCACCTGGTGTGAACCTATGAAGTCTATAAATATGAAACATATGGAGCGAATTAAATTAATAAAATAAATTGTGTTTCGTTTAATCACACTATATGAATTCGATTGTGATACAAACAGAAAATCTTATTACATAGAGTAAGGGAGGGGATTGTCGGATAGGTCTGGTAATGGATAATCTCGGATAACATATTTCTTTTCCATCGAATGTTGCAATCTGATGTGAAAATAATGCATTACGTTCTCTACAAGTAGACGAACATCTGCATGAATAGCCATTACTGTTGAGTGCTTCACTGTGTGTGAATAGCGTGTTTTCAACGTTTCTGCAAAAAAAAAAAAAAAAAAAAAAAAAAAAAAAAAAACTTTTTGAAGGTAAGTAATGTGATTTATTCGTTACAAGTTATTCTTATATTTACACAAAATGGTATGCACTGTTTGATATACCATAGATAAGGCTTCTTAATTCTCTAATTGCAGAAATGCTATCGACAACATGTTTCATGCAGCTGGCTTGTTTTACTGTTTGTGAAGAGTCGGCCAATGTCGGATACTAGCTGAGGGCATTATCGGATACTAGCCGAGGGCATTGTCGGCTGTCTTTCAATGCTGCTCGCTACATAAAAGCTGCCTTAAACCCATTTATATGTTTTCTATAACAAACCACTACATTTTTACTCATGGGTATTTTTAATTAATGTAAGTAATTAATTTTCTAATTAATCGAATATTATGAAGTAACGAATTGTTTCTTCTTCTGATATTTTTAGATGCCTAAAGTAAAAGAAAAAAGAGATTCAGTCTAAAGAAAATGGAAGTCTGAAGATATGGTAAATGCCATTGTCGCAGTACGGGAGAAAATAATGGGCTATCTTGCTGCTTCCAAAAGATTCAATGTACCTCGATCAACATTATTTGATTATGTACGGTCCAACTCTGAGCCCACCAAAGCCGTTAAATCGAAACTTGGACGAAAACCAATACTCCCAGCTTCACTTGAAGAGAAGCTAGTTGACTATGTGTTAATGATGGAGAGAAAATATTTTGGATGAACCAGAAATGATGTTAAAAGGCTTGCATATCAGTTGGCTAACAGAACACCATTGTTTCTGATATGCAATATATTATTTTAAATGCATTATCATACCTCTTACATAATAATGTCTAATGTATCCGACATTAGCTTCCCATTCTGTCAGTGATGATATTATTTCTGTTTTGTCTTTGAAAGTTATACAGCAAATACATATTATGTAAATTACCTAATACTTATGTACAATCTGCAGGAACCCCAAGAGGTTATTATAATACTAAGTAATTCCAGTTCTAACTTTTTTTAATTACCTTTATTTTGAAACATCAAAATGGTATCCGACAATACCCTCCCTTACTCTACACATTTTTCTGTTACAGGCGTTTGGATTTGATGTGAAAAAGTATCCCAACGTTTCTAAGTGGCTGGCGAATGCGAAGAAGACCATTCCAAACTACGAGGAACTGAACCATGCCGGATGCATGGATTACAAGCAGTTCTACGAGTCCAAAACAAAAAAATGAGCTTACCATCATCCACTTTGCAAGCCCTTAGAAATAGATACATGCACTTTCATACAGCCTTACATTATATATTATATTAATAAACGTTTTAAGACGCAAGTACGTTATCTACTGTGCTTTTGTAACTTATAAGGGTGTGAATCCACATTTCTAATAATTGCAAACACAACTAAAGAGCATGTCGACTGCATTGTAAGAATAAAACTCAATAAATCTTGAAAGTTAAGTGTGCTTTTCAGTCACAAGAAATATTGTAACGAGGTTGACACATACTTTATGACTAAACTCGTAAGTTTTATGTTTCTCAATAATTAAGATCCTTT
The DNA here is from genome assembly GCF_040183065.1 of Periplaneta americana. Lineage (NCBI taxonomy): Eukaryota > Metazoa > Arthropoda > Insecta > Blattodea > Blattidae > Periplaneta > Periplaneta americana. Next base: position 120,173,787 of record NC_091129.1, read on the forward strand.
ATCACTTTATTACTCATGTCACTTATGAGGTTCAAACCTGTCTTCGAACAGTTGACCAAACAAAAAAAAAAAGAACTATTATTAAAAAGAAAGAGGCATGTCCATGCTTTATATGAGAGCATATTAAATAATTTCATCTTACTAAGTCGTTTGAAAATTAGTTCATGAAAATAAACGATATGTGGTGTTATAATTGAAAGCATTAGAAAGAAAGTGGATTTCTTTGAAGCATGTAAAATATAATTATGCAAAAAAATATGTTTCCTTCAAACTCATTTTTTATTTACTTATACATACACTACCGGTCAAAAGTTTTCGATCAACTGTGAAAACAACTGTATACTTTATTTCAATGTACAAACACATCGGAAAAACTAAATAGACCAACAAAATAAATATTTTCTCTCTCTAGCATTATATGATATGATAGAATATTCAAAACGAAATCCCCATTGTAATCACAAATCCATAGCTGTGATAGGTGATCGAAAACTTTTGACCGGTAGTGTACAAGTCAGTGGAAAACAGTATTACTACTTTTCTAGTATAACACTCGAGAGGAAATTAAACGCAGAATAAATATGGGAAACGCCTGTTATTATTCACACAACAGAAGTACAGATAAGGAAGCCCGAAAATCAGATATTGTGGCTTCGCCAATGAAATTGTAGGAATAGACTGGCTACAGAAGCTAAGCATTGAAGCATCTCTATGTCCAACCATCCTCCCCCATTCCATTCTGTACTGCGTGAAAATGCTGTTTATGTTTTATATTAAATATCTTCTATTGGTTGTAGAAACGGAATAATAGCATGACACCTGAAATTAGATAGGAAGATATGTTTAATTAATTAAAAAACAATTAAATCATTCTAGAGTCTCTCTACTGTGCACAATGAGAGGTGGCATGGGTCGAACCAAGATCCACAGGATTATAATTCCAACGCCGTAATGGCGGCCTCTTTAGCAAACTTAAAAATGTATAAGTGATTACTGAGGAATCAGAGAAGTAATAAGTAATTACAATTTACTTACAAATAGCTTTTAAGGAACCCGGAGGTTCATTGCCGCCCTCACATAAGCCAGCCATCCATCCCTGTCCTGTGCAAGATTAATCCAGTCTCTAAAATCATTTCCCACCTCCTTCAAATCCAATTTAATATTATCCTCCCATCTACGTCTCGGCCTCCCCAAAGGTATTTTTCCCTCCGACCTCCCAACTAACACTCTATATGCATTTCTGGATCTCCCATACGTGCTACATGCCCTACTCATTTCAAACGTCTGAATTTAATATTCCTAATAAATTATGTCATAGATCAGCAAGCCTCCTGATGAATATGACCAAGACACAAGTAATGTCAAACGGGCCGGAGTCACCCATAATAATTGATGGTGCAGAACTACAATACGTGTCTGAATACGTATACCTAGGACAGCTAGTCTCCTTTCACCAGAAGACAGAGAAGGAAATAAAACGAAGGATTTCTCTCGCGTGGAAGGCATTTTGGACTCTCAAGTTCATCGTACTGGAGAGAACACTCAGCAAGAAACTCAGAATAGAGATATTGGAGACCTGCGTAACTCCTGTACTGTTATATGGGTGTCAGACATGGTCTCTCACTGCCAAACTTCGTAACAGTCTCCAAATATGCCAAAGAAAGATGCTGAGAAGGATACTAGGCTTATCACTGAGGGACGGAGTTCCAAACGAAGTGCTACAAAAGATGTCAGCAATTAATGATCCAGCACTGCAAGCCACCGACCAAATGGAAGTGGGGAGGTCATGTTGCACGACTTAGAGACGGCAGATGGACGCAGACAGTCACACTATGTGATCCCCGCATTGGCAAGAGATCACACGGAAGACCAAGAAGAAGATGGGCCGACCTCTTCAGTGAACGTGTAGGAAGCCATTGGTCAAGCAGAGCAAGGCATAGGGAAGACTGGAAAAACCTAAGAAGACAAGTGAACAGCGACTAAAACCAGTGCGACAGAAACAAGCGAACAATATCTAACAGTGCAAAATATGAATCAAGTGAACAATTCCAAGGTTGTAAACATCTCTTACGCGGAGTAGCTCACCGCGTGAGACAAATAGAGCGATCCCTCTATAGGAGGAGGCCTTTGCCCTTAACGGGACACTTTTTGGGCTAATCATTTCATTTCCTTTTCATCAATTAGGCCTATGTCAGGTGAAGAATACAATGCGTGCAGTTCTGCGTTGTGTAACTTTCTCTATTCTTCTGTAACTTCATCCCCCTTAGTCCCAAATATTTTCCTAAGTGTCTTGTTCTCGAACATCTTTATCGACAAGTAATAAATCAAATTTATTCAAAATATTTTAAGTACTCACTGACAAAGCAAGCCTTTACTGAATAAAAAGTATTCAGTATCTAAACAGTAAGTTACTACTTAAGTCTTATTCAATTATCATCAAGTAACCACTGAAATTTCTGCAAATAAAAGAGTTTACTTATTTTATTCATTTGATCCAATGTCTATAAAATCTCTAGTACACTTGACTTACTCATAAACAGTTGTTCATATAATCCCGCTAGATGGCTTTCGAAAACCCGCGATTTTCTAACAAATATCTCTAGATTTTAATGTATACTTATTATTCAATAATAATAATAATAATAATAATAATAATAATAATAATAATAATAATAATAATAATGGTCAAGATAGAGCATCCACCCGCCAATGTAACGAATCTTGCACACTATTATCATTGCCAATGTGGCGCTATAAAGCAATTTTGAACACTATTATCACAGACACAACATATTTAAATTCTTATTGCACGATATATGTTACCGTTAAAACCCAAAATTCGACAAAACCAGTTTCAACTAGTAAAAACTAGTTTTAAAATATGGATAGATAGAAAGCGAATTTTCGTAAGATCTAGAATCAATGACAGGTCAGGTTTGATTTGTTTAGGTTTTTTTTTTAGGCTTTTACCAAACTAAAACCTAAACAAACCAAACCTAACCCGACACTGATTCTAGATCATACGAAAACTCACTTTCTATCTATCTTTATTTGCTTAAACTAGTTAAAAACTGGTTTTGACGGATTTCGGATTTTAACGGTAACATATATAATATGGAGTTATCACTACATTAACATATCCATTATTTCACAAAAAAAAAAAAAAACACACTGAACGAATTATATGTAATTATGAAAGCCGCTTATAATGCTAATATGAATTTCATTTCAGAAACTTTAAAGATTAAAAACCGCTAGTATTCCCGCTAGATTTATTTTAAATGTTATTTTAAGTGACCGTGCTTCCTTTAATTTAGGATATTCCCTATTATTATTATTATTATTATTATTATTATTATTATTATTATTATTATTATTATTATTATTGCTAGTATTAATTATTTGTATTAATTATTGGTATTATTATTAAGTGTATTTTTAATTAACAAGTTTATTATTGTCATTATTAAGTGTAATTAGTTACCACTGCCACCGGGTATATACTCATTGCAGTGTGAATAAATACATACATACAAGCGGCATGGGAAAACCGCTGAATTGGCAACACTGCTCATAAAGTGGTTTCTAAACTCAGTAATCATCTTTATCTGTTCGGAACAATCTTGGCGTCACAAGCTCTCCGAATGTCATCTCATCACACTCATCACTATCTAAAATTACGTCACAACAAAGTCACGTAATTATCCACGGGAAGTGGGTGAAGATGGATGACAGAATGGTAATCTGGACAACGGAATTAATCAGTTGACAAGCAAAAATAAAGGCATGAAGACTGCTATCTGGTGAGTGCAAATATTACATTCATTTTCTTTCTTTTACATCATCCTGCAGTGTTAAGGTAAACAGAAGAGATTTGCTGCGTAACGTGACATGCGATTCTTGTAGTGAAAGTTTCGGAGTTCGAAACCTGTTTGTCGGTTGAAATGTTTTCAAAATTCATACCACCGATTACCTTCACAATCGTGGCCAAAAATACAGAGTGTAACAAAAGTTTCTGGTACAGTAAAAATTTTAGTTTTTTTCTAATATTTGATGGTAAATATCACATTTTCAGCCAAATTATTAATAAAGGATTGCATCACACCACAATCAAGTAGTACCAACTCCTATACCATAAAATTTGGCCATGGTTCCTGAGAAAATGGAAACTATAAAATTGAATAATTTTAACATACTGTTACAGAAACTTTTGTTACACTCTGTATATTGTTAAATGACAAATACTTCTGCACTGTATGTATTGTACAATAATTAAAACAAATCCTTTAAGACATTGGGTACAGCTTACAGCAGTAAAATTTTGTAAATATTCAACATTTTTTTCCTCCATTACTTTGTCTTGTACAATAATGAAAATTACTATGTGTAAAACACTTCTTTCTACTATATGAAAAAAATATTTTTACGATATAAAAAATTATTTACATTTTATTTTTTTCAAAATTCAGTTCACTATGCAGTGATGAAGCGTTTCCCATATAACTGAAAAACTATTCAATATTCTGTGATGAATTTTTTTGTGTGCATTTATGCATGTCATATCTACAATATGATGCAAGATCACTTCTCTATCTTTGATAGGTTGTGAAAAAATAAATTTATTTTTAAAAATGGTCAAATATCAGTATTTTCTTCTAACACAAAATAAAATATATTATTTATTAAGGAACGTAGTTGAAAGAGCATGATATTGTAAACATGAGTTTCAGCAATAAAATAAAAGAGAGAGAACATGAAAAAGTTAACAAGTTTATGAGTTATGAGAGAAACGCTTCATCACTGCACAGTAAACTGCCACCATTTTGAATTTTGAAAAAATATAAATAATTCATTTTAAAGCGTAAAAATACTTTTTTTCATATAGCAGAAGGACAGTGTTTTACACATACCAATTTTCACTATTATACAAGATACAGTAATGGAGGAAAAAAATGTTGAATATTTCCAAAAATTTTACTGCTGTAAGCTGTACCTAACCCCTTAAGAAGTGAAAGTTTGGATCATCACATCCACCGCTGTAGAATAACGGTTAGCATGTCTCACTGTGAAACGAGCGGGTCCGGGTTCAAATCCTGGCTTGGACAAGTTACCTGGTTGAGGGTTTTCCCGAGGTTTTCACTCAACTCATTAATAACAAATGCTGGATAATTTTCGGCGCTGAACCCTGGACTAATTTCGCTGTAACTATCTCCATTTCACTCAGACGCTTGTTAGCTATTGTAGTTGATAAAGCGTCGTAAAATAAACCAATTAAAAAGTCATAATGTCACTACCATCAATTAAGAAAATAACTACTGGTTTAGGTAAGGATATTATTGAAGAAGTAGTCCATATGTTCTTATTATTTTATTTAACTTGGTTTTGTTTTGAAATTACATTTTCTCAGTGAAAGTGGAACAAAGATGCCGATAGACCTGTACTATATGCCTCTCAGTGTACCATGCCGTTCAGTTATGATGGCTGCCAGCGCCCTGGGAGTTGAACTGAACTTAAAATTCTTGAGTGTGCACAAAAAAGAGCATCTACTCCCTGAATTTCTCAAGGTAAGAACACCGTCGTCATTATCATGATCATGTAATGTAACGAATAGGAAGAACATCATTTTACATGTGACTGTTAGATTTCCATGCCTTTAAGATCGCTATACTGCGTTCCACAATGCCTGACAGGTGACGTAAACATTGCCGGCAGAGGAACAGAGAAAGATAGGCTACTTGCTAATCAACGAATGGCAGGGGTCACGTACCAGGCTTATCTTGAATTTGAGCGGGGTAGAACGCTTCTGACTGCCCAACTTCAAGATAAGCGTGGGATATGACCTCAGCCATTGGTTGATCAGGAAATATCTTTCGCCCTTTTTTTGTCAACAATGTTTACGTCGCTTGTCAGATATTATAGAACGCAGTATAGATACATAAATGTCACAGGAGAATATATTTGAAGAGTCCACTGCAAGAATGATGGATGTCATTTGGAATACATTTTGCAGGGGGAAGCAATTGAAAGTTTGAAATGCTTAGCGCTCAAAGCTCAACTGTGATTTTCCGATCATTACTGGACAATGACTATCAGTGTTAATGCCATATAACTCTCTATGTACTTTCTATATGCCTTAACCTATGCATTGACAGTCTTGGCTCATTTTCGACAAGAAAGTGACATCCATCTTTCTTGCAGTGGACTCTTCATTTGTAAATGCTACTTTCACAAAGAAGTGGTCTCCCATTGGCAAATATGACCATAAATATAAAACAGAAAATTAAAAGCAATAGGCCGGAATAGGAACATTAAATCCAGACGTTTGAGATGGACAGGACATGTAGCAGGTATGGGCGAATCCAGAAATGCATATAGAGTGTTAGTTGGGAGGCCGGAGGGAAAAAGACCTTTGGGGAGGTCGAGACGTAGATGGGAAGATAATATTAAAATTGATTTGAGGGAGGTGGGATATTATGATAGAGACTGGATTGATCTTGCTCAGGATAGGGACCTATGGGGGGCTTATGTGAGGGCAATGAACCTTCGGGTTCCTTAAAAAGCAAGTAAGTAAGTATAGACTGCATATTTCCCTATTGATATACAGGGTGTTCTCATTTACGTGGGAAGTAAATGGTGTCTGTATAGTAGACCTCAAAGCAACACAAAATATTCATACGAATACACAGATTTAGAGGGCATGGGCAATACGTTGAGGGGTAATATTATGCGTAATTATTCTAATGGAAGAAAAACATATACTGGATGAACCGTAAGTAGGCCTAATGTCATTAATTTGAAGAGATTATTCTTTGAGACATTTCAAACAAGAACGTTTACTAAAATTTTGGTCGTTTTTGCTTCCTTTTCGAGAAAAAGAACTGTTTCATATATGAAACATTTCATAGCGTGTTTTGGGAAAGCCATTGCTTTAATTGCCAATAAGATCAGTCAATTTGAGAGAGCAGTGTATTATGGTAATTAATGATTGAAGTAATTTTAGTTTTTCCCTTTAAATGTGCAGAAATTTGATCTGAACAAATGTAGCATTTTAAAATGCTTTTGCAGAACAATATACAGGCTGTTGCCGAGGTGGTGTTACATACTTTCAGGGATGATGGCGAAGGGCACATGTATCAATTTGAGATAAGGAACCCTGGTCCGGAAATGACTGAGTCGAAAGTTACAAACAAAAAAATAGTTCTGTGGAAATGAAATAATTTTATTCCTCTGTACACCTTATTTATGTGTATTTATCTGTACATCTTACACACACTGTATTCATCTGACGTTGTTTACGTTGTGTACTTACAGTATTCCATTCATTGTGCTGCTTGAGGTGTGGGGACAGGAAACTACACTAAAGCAATCCAGATAACGTAATGTGTAACGAACATGGTCGGTCCTGATATGCATTTCTGTAGACAGCAGTGTATGTGTACAAGTTGCAGTGTCCAGTCGATCAGTCCTAGTGAAATGGAGGAGTACACGAGAGCGGAATAAGCAGACCTTATTTTCGAATACGAATGAGCCAATGGGAACAGTAGACAAGCTCACAGATTGTATCGGGTCAAGTAGCCACGTAGGAGTCATCCGGCCATATCATTTTTCCACGACTGTTTCAAAAGTTAAGGGAAGGAGGACACGTGGTGCCAAATTTCAATTCCATTTTCACATAACTATTTTTGCTTATAACTTTCGACTCAGTCATTTCCGGACCATGGTTCCTTATCTCAAATTGATACATGTGCCCTTCGTCATCATTCCTGAAAGTTTGTAATACCACCTCGGAAACATCCTGTATACAGGGTGGAAGTGAAATAGCCTTACAGATTTTCAGAGAGAATGACTCATGTCGTATGTAACATATTGATTGAAAGTTGATAACTTTTTTTTTTTGCAGAAAAAAGTTTTTTTTTTTTTTTCAAATGTTAACAACCTCTTATTCGCTAACTATTGCGAGTAGGATCGTGGTTTTTGTCCATATCAATAGGAAACTAATAAAGAATCACAAATTCAGCTTCACTTGAGGAATAATTGCCGCATATTTTACAGCGAGAGAAAATGTATCGTACTTAACGTACAGCTCTGTTTTGCTACAGTTTACACCCCAGCACTGCGTGCCAACAATGGTGGATAATGACTTCGTGCTGTGTGAAAGGTGAGTGGAAGTTCAAGCAATAAATTTATTAACCTTATTATCCCTGTTCACATAATATAATATAACTGACTGTTCAACCAAATGGACTTTAATCAGTTTCACTATGCTGCCATCTAGCGACTGCAAAAAAAGTCAAGTTATAACCCTTATGGAATTGCATGTTAGAACTGTACTTCCATTTAGCTGTCGTTACCAAAAAATACCTTTTCGACGATGTAGAGTCCACTTTGTTAGCAAAGCAATTGATTAGGAAAGTTTCTTTCAAGTGCTCGAAAATGAATCTTCTTCTGTTGTCTTGTCTCTGAGGGCATATTTTGAAAGTGCAGTCAACAACACATGAGGTTATAGGACTATATTTCAAATTCGCAATATCTCTAAACTAAAAGCCAGGTTATGAACCGATTAAACCGGAAGCAACGTTCTGTTGTTCTCTTTCTGAGCTCTGTTGCCACATAGTGGAGCGAGATTCAAAGCGTTTGTCACCGATATGTTTCAAATAACTACTGTATATAGTTCTCGATAACACTATCAACAATATTAGTAATTAAAATTAATGTTTTAAGAAAGCACGAGCTAATGACGCTGGTACGAAATGCGACTCGTAATGCACGTGGTATTGCAAATGAACTGGGAACTTTGGCTACACTGTCACCGTGATTCCGTTGCCAGATTTTCGTTAGCAGACGACATTTTCACGTGAGGTCCAATGAAAAGCTCCGTTCTCCTTTTCCCCTCCAATCCCCCACACTCAACGTGTCATCACTGCATAGGCTACCCCTCTAACCCGCACTTTCCTCTCGCCAAGCCACCTACTTCCTGTTTAGTCGGTTCATAACCTGGCTTTTAGTATAGGATTAAGTCCAACGCTATTTTACATTTGAAAATTCACATATCACTGCAACAATATTTCATATCCAGCGTTCTTTTAAAGTACAGTGTCTACAGTGTACCAGTAATTTTGTTGTATCTTTCACCTGTACCACCATTGAATTCTTCCACAGTACTATTAATAATTTCAAAACTTATACAGAGTTAAAGAGGTCTGTTTTGGTTAATTCCGAGTGCTTTCGTAATTCATCAATACTTATGCTGAAGGTAAGTTAATTCATTACTCACACTTACGTTACAGACGACTGTTACACTTACTTATGGCTTTTAAGGAACCGGGAGGTTCATTGCTGCCCCCACATAAGCCCGCCATTGATCCCTATTCTGAGCAAAATTAATCCAGTCTCTACCATCATATCCCATCTCCCTCAAATCCATTTTAATATTATCCTCCCATCTACGTCTCGGTCTCCCCAAAGGTCTTATTCCCTCCGGCCTGCCAACTAACACTCTATATGCATTTCTGGATTCGCCCATACGTGCTACATGCCCTGCTCATCTCAAACGTCTGGATTTAATGTTCCTAATTATGTCAGATGAAGAATACCATGAGTGTAGTTCTGTGTTGTGTAACTTTCTCTATTCTTCTGTAACTTCATCCCCCTTAGTCCCAGATATTTTCCTAAGAACCTTATTCTCAAACACCCTTAATCTCTGTTCCTCTCTCAAAGTGAGAGTTCAAATTTCACAACCGCACAGAACAATCGCTAGTATAACTGTTTTATAAATTCTAACTTTTAGATTTTTTGACAGCAGACTAGATGACAAAAGCTTTTCAACCGAATAATAACACGCATTTCCCATATTTATTGTGCGTTTAATTTCCTCCCGAGTGTCATTTATATTTGTTACTGTTGCTCCAAAATATTTGAATTTTTCACCTCTTCAAAGGATAAATCTCTAATTTTTATAGTTCCATTTCGTACAATATTCTGGTCACGGGACATAATCATATACTTTGTCTTTTCGGGATTTACTTCTGACCAAAAATATGGACTATCCAACAAATTTAATTTATACAGATATTAATGTATTGCCTATTGAAGAAAATTATAAATATAGTTTACTAATTTACTACCACAGAAATCAAATATAACATAAATATAATCGACATGAATATCGTACTCGAAGACAAAATTCTACTTTCCCATTAATCGAGCCTAAATGCCATACAAGTGCAGCTCTTAAACATGGTGCTAGTTTCGACTCAAGACTTTATAATAAAATTATAAACCATTTTCCAAATTTGAAATATCTTAAAATTGAAGCTTTTAAAAAAGGAATTTGTAAAATTATTCATGATATATAATATTAACAAATGTATTTTTTTACCTTTTATTTCTGTCGACTATATTCATATTTAATTGAATATCACTGGCTTCTGTCGGATTGTCAATTTATATTAATGTGTATTTTTCTCTCTTTTTTCTCTTTCTTCTTTATTCTTGCTCTTGTGTTTTATTTAATGGTTTAAACTAAGTTACTTACTGTATTTAGTAAACTGTCCTTGTAAATTTTATATTATATTATTGACTAAGACCTCACCGTACACGAGCCTGGCACTTACGGTAGTGGCTAGAAACATTTTTGTTTCATAAATATAATTTGTATTCACTAGCTAGCTAGTTAAATAAATAAATAAATGAATAAAACCTATCGCTTCACTTGCTTCAAGTAGAATTTACGTGTTTTCCATAATCGTTTGTGCATTTTCTCCGAACATAATCACGTCATCCGCACAGACAAGAAGCTGATGTAACCCGTTCAATTCCAAACCCTCTCCTTGCTTTAGCCCGCAGTGAATTGTAAAAGCATCAGATAGAAACTGACGACTGTTATAGCGGCTTCAAATTGAGGCTGCATCCTTAGAGTCCATGGCATGCAGAACGTTCTTGTGAGAGTCTAGTACATTAATCCAAAACACGCCATCATATTTCGTACTATATCTGGGTGACATTAATTTGTGACGTTTCGTCCTACAGCCGTGCCATCATCTGCTACTTGGCGGATCAGTACGGTAAGGACGATTCTCTGTATCCTAAGGACCCGAAGAAGAGGGCTGTAATCAATCACAGACTGTACTTCGACGCAACCTGTCTATACCAGAGATTCCTGGACTACTACGTAAGTATGCTACAATGAAATCCGAAGAAGGTTGTTCGATTATTGTAGGTTTGTTCCACGATATCATCAATCTACGAGATTTCCCAATTGAACAACTTTTAGATGTAACTCAACTGTACTTCAATACAACTACAGTTTCTACTAATACAGCAATACGAACAGAAGCCAAGCAGACAGGCAATTTCTCCTTTCGTCGTCTTCCCTTATGAACTGGTGTAGCCCTAGACAACATTCTTGATAACGTATCCGACATAATATGGGATTTCCTTTGCTGCTCTTTCCTGACGACTGAAGCAATACGTACTTCTGGAAATTACGATATTTCTGCATTAACAACATGTTACAAAACCACAATAATCTCGTATCCGTTTGAACACTATTAATAGTACATTATGCAACGAGCCTATAATGGTAGTAATTAAGACGCGAGTATGTTTATGAACGTCTTAATAGGCAAGTTTCATACGACTTTTTATGCTCGACCATATTTCTAACTTGAAATTATTCATAAGTATTCATGTTATTCTTATCTGACTGGGTAGCGGAACTGACCTTGTGCCATATCTCGTAAATTGTGAGATGTGCGCAGACGCGAAAGTATTGATTTTTTCCTAGAAACAAATGTCATTGACCTTGATATAATCTAGAGAGTAAAATAAAGATTAATCTTGATATAACCTTGATATTGATTTAGACATTGAAAAACGAGATGATAAATTGAATTTATTTGAATATTATTTACAATTAACGCTAATTATTATAGTAACAGAACATAACCTTCTGCGACAGTATTGGATTTCCAGCCTCCGTGACGTTTCGCTAGTTGTCTTTCGATTGCATATCCGAGAATAATCGATACTTGCGCTTTCATATTGCTACAATGGTGGTTTCTGATTTTTGGAACACCTGAACTTTAATGAATAGGTGTACTTTAATGAGGTCCATTAAAGGGCTGCTACCAGGTGTATAATTACTACATTTCGTCATGGTCGAGCATAAAATCTTAAAACGTACTTGAAAATAACTATATTTCACAGCTATACGAAGTCATTTTTGTGCCCAGGTGCCCATATTGTACCAGGGAAAAGAAGGGGACCCAGGCAAGTGCAAGAGATTCGAAGAAGCGCTCGTCATGTTGGAAAAGTACCTGGACGGACACGTGTGGGTTACAGGTGACCACATCACCATCGCGGATTTCCCTGTCATTGCTACAGTCTCTAGTGCGGAGGTATAGTAGTCATATCTGTGCTGCTGGTGACCGTTATTTTGCCTTAGAACTACGTATTTCTCCTTACTGGATATGGAGGAGGGGAAACTTAGAAATTCACTGTCATATGAAAATGTATTCTATCTGGCCTCCTTAAGGGTAATACAAGTACAACAAGGGGAATAAAAGGAGACAAATGGGAAGACAAAGAGAACAAAACGAAAACAAGCAGTTTGGAGGCCACTGCACTAGATATTATAATAATGAATATATTATTACGATTAGTACAAAGGTAATTTATTTTCACACTTCTGATACACATCATTTCATTCCAGATATTTGGATTAGACATCACCCGGTATCAAAACGTATCTAGATGGCTTGCCAACGCCAGGAAGTCTATTCCCAAGTACGAAGAACTGAACCATGCCGGATGTCTCGACTACAAGAAAGTCATGGACGCCAAGATGATTCTTTTTTGAAAATATTTCACGAAAGTGATTTGTTATGAATTTTAAAATAAAAATATGTAACTCAAGAATTTCTTCACATAACAAATTTACATTAAAATTGTGATAAACTTTCTTGTTAAAATAGCTTATAAGAAGTATATTTTCCCCCACGTTCATCACTTATATCACCACGATTAGGTGAAAAACAGTTAAGGCGGGAATGTAAGAAATGCAATTCTATTTTGTAAAGACATAACGGCAACCTATATTATGAGATACGTACTTTAATTATGTTATGCATTAGCTCAGTGTAGTTTTTAGCTCGATAGTTCCTTAAAAACTCTGTCGCCACAAGAACGAATGTGTCTCAAGCTTCCAACATAATAGAAATGAGTTTATAACCACAGTAATCTCACTAGAGGTTTTGATTTATCTAGAGAAAATCAAAACTCAATTGGGATTTAGTTGACTATTACACGATTAGAAGAAAGTATATAGATATAAGAAAAAATAAAATACTCTAATTAATTACAATAAAATATTAATTGACTGACTAAAATATGTACTAAACTGTCTTGAAAATGTATCTTATTGTACCATCTCATCATTACATATATTCCGCTATTTATTAAAACAGTTACATTTCACTTCAATTATTTATCAATATATATTAAACAATCTCTGATACGTGACTATCCATAATCTCATACAGCAGACGCTGTAACATAATGTAAATAATATAAATAAGATAAATGATAGAAACAATTCTTGTGATAGTTAACCTTGTTGGTGGTTGTGTTCCAAATTCAACCCTCCAACGTCGTTGAACCTCAACAACATTCCCCACTTTCCAATAACATTTCAGTATCCTTTTACGTTCATCGAACGATAATTGCACCGCCATGTTTTTTTATAAACAGATGAACATGTTTCCATGCTTTCTACTGCCTTCTGAATCACAAACCGCAAAAATCGTATTTCTATCTCATTTCTTTGCTGTGAAATACTGTGGTATTTCAAAGAGTGTATACATCACTCTGGGACACTCTGTATTTCAATGGTGTTAATATACAGAATGTTAAAAAAAAAAGTATCCAATTTTTTAAGACGTGATAGCATGCACCAAAACAAGAAAATAATGTCTAATAAACATGGGTCCTATAACACATACTTTCTGAGATCTGAACACTTGTTCATAGGAGGTGCTCAATGTGACGTCCATTCATGGCAATGCATTTCTCTGCCCTACAATACAGCAGACTACCAGATAATCACAACGTAGTTGACACCCCTGCCATGGAATACTGATACGTCGTAAGGAATGCTGAAAACAGAAGTCTGGTTGCGGATATGAGTGGGCTTCAGCAGAGATGGTGTTGTGAATTTTCGTGATCAGCATGTGTGAGCTGACGAAAATCCCCATGGAGTTGAAGAAACAAGGCATCAGCACCGATTCTCAATCAACGTATGGACAGGCGTTCTTGGCGATAGATTAATAGGGTCATACGTGCTACCACAGAGACTTTCAGGGCTTTCTTATTAACGTATTGCTCGCCTTGCTGGAGAATTTGCCATGTCAGCAGAGACTAAAGATGTGGTTCATGCACGAATGCGCACCAGCACATTTTCTCCGCAATGTGCGTGAACACCTGACGCTGACATTTCAGCACCGCTGGACTGGTCGGGGAAGCCCCACACCTTGGCCTGCTCATTCCCCAAACTAAATCCCCTAGACTTTTGGTTATGGGGACACATGAAGGAACCTGGTCAATTTCAAAGGGTGCGTGATTCCTTACGCCAAAGGGCAGAGGAATGCATTGCCATGAACGGACGTCACATTGAGCACCTCCTATGAACAAGTGTTCAGATCTCAGAAAGTATGTGCTGTAGGACTCATGCTTATTAGACATTATTTACTTGTATTGATGCATACTAGCACCTCCTAAAATACTGCATACTTTTTTAACACCCTGTAGTATGTTGTTCAGAATTGTTGAAATTGGCCGAGTTCTTTTCTGCAATTCCTTCTAACAATGCAAATGTAGAAAGAATTTTCTCATTTTTATTAATGTCCAATGGACAAAAGAGCGCAACAGACTGGATGTTGAGTCTATGAAATGGATTACCTGTGTAAAATTCAATCTGAAAGACTTGTCATGTGGTCAGTTTTATGACCATATTGTACAGGGACATCATTTTATTTTTACTAACATTTTTTAATATTAACCTGGCTATACCTCTGGATCAACACCGTTTGCTACTCCCTTCCACGACTGGAGTTCGATGATACTGGCGTAATATACAAACAAATCACTTTACTAGTAGTTCATCCATTAACGTAAACTAGGAAATATAGCGCTTTTGAGTTTGATCATTTTCATTAGGTTTTTGTTTAATCAGAATACAGTACAGTATTAATAATGAGTGTTTTTACTCACGAACTGAGCTGTCCATGCGAACGTATTCATTATGCAGTGTATATTATACTGTCTACAGCACATTAGAGTACAATATATAGAATGAAGTGAAACTGAAAAATAATCATAATATTATGGATATTTAAACACAATTTTGAAAATGGTAGCCGTTCATTTCGATACAGGCTTCAGTTATAATGTGCATATTATCGCATTATAGACTATTGTACCTAATCCCAATAACCAGTTTCGTCCTTCGTACTAGTAACTCATGTTGAAATAATTCTGTACCTACTCTATAAAAGAGTACCTTACGTACTGTAAATTCAATCTTCACTTCTGCCCGATCCCAAAAGATAAAATTACTGAGATATACTATCTACTGTCCGTCCAAGTGGTTATGTCGTAGGGTCGTAGAAAGGGAGGAAATCACGTGACAATTAATTATTTAACGAGGCCCTTTTACTGAAGTTATTTTAAACAGTCGTATAATATTACGTAGACGTCCAATTTCTAACAGAAATTAATGTTTTCAGGAAAGAGCTAAGACAGCCCAGCCACTAGCTGGCGAATAAAAGGTGGTGGGGGAAACCGGGATACGACGTAGGCAAATGGACGACAGTACCTGTGCGAAAATGATTCAATATTGAAAGCTCTTTCGTCACTGGAAAACGCGAACATATTTTTGGAACGTACTGTTTACTATGACCGTAAGGCTACTATGACTGTATATGCGGTCTTGGATCTGCGTGGAGGACGGTTGAACTTCATTAGTAGAAGGGGTGGGAGTGAAGTACATTAAAAAACTCAGGTACAATAAAAATTGAAGTAAAAATAAAATGATGTCCCTGTATAAAGAAAGGATCTCCTCAACAAGATCGGTTCCTCCCAGAAATACAACTAAGATACTATATTCTTCTTATATATAAATTATTTAGTATGTAGGCCTAAAAATATTATATATTTTTTGTTTAATGTACCGAAGTACAAATGATATTTCCATGCAGAGAATTTTTCTCCGTTCCATTACTCTTTCATCGTATGATGACGCAGAATATCTGCATGGAAATATCATATGTACTTTCGTACATTAAAAAAAAAATAAAAAATAAATAAAAAATAAAAATAAATAAATAATATATATGATATGCGTAAATCACTTCGTGATTTAAGACGGCGCTTATTCCGTCGGATCCCGGCCAACTAGTCACTCATAACGAGTGCACCTCAGCACATGTGTGGACTTCGGTCCTACGTTCATAGACATCTATGACGTAGTGCAGAGGGCGGCCACTAGAGGGAACCCAAGAGTTTGAGTTTAATCTGAGACGATTCTGTCCGACGCCGGGGTGGTATCCGGTGTGGCTTAGTGGATAAAGCATCAGCACGAAGAGCTGAAAACCCGAGTTCAAATCCCGGCGACGGAGAGAATTTTTCTCCGTTCCATTACTCTTTCATCCTAAAAATATTAGTTCTGACAAACTTGTTGAAATTTGTAAGAAATACGATTACGGTATTGCAAAATTTTAGGTGTCCCGCTTTTCAACCCAACATGTCCTGCTTTTAGTCATGACTAACTGGTAACCCTAAGCATAGTACACCTGGGCACTATCAACAGGTGATCCTACTCCTATAACACGTAGTTCTACGTGAAGATACACAGCATGGTAAACCTACGAACCTATCGGTTATTTTAACGATTTAATCTTTTCTTTGTACCTATTTTGTGATCCCGTGCAGTTCTCAGTAAACAACAGAGATATCTACGTTATCAAGTTTTATACAAAATAAACAGTACGTTGCAACGTCGACGATAACGGAGTAATATCTTGTCAGAAATGTTATGCTCTGTTCAAGATGAAAAAATTCTTCTATAAGCATGACGATGCATTTTTATTTCACGTAATTTAAAGGACAAAAGTGCACGTCATGCACCAGAATTACATGAAATCTCTACATGTGTTATCGTATACGGTGATCGTTAAAATTATCTTCGGCAATGACCATAATAATATTCTTAATTAGCCCAGAAAGCCAGACCCCTGCTCTATGATGAAGGGTTCTGTTGCGTGCATAAGCCTTTGGTCTGTCAGCTCTGTCAATAATACTTTGTTTTCTAGTTAAACACATTATTGTGATTGTGAGTCGCATACCGTCTTAAGATAATATGAAAATATATGCTGAACAGTTCATTATTTTGGTAGAACAGATATCTCCTTTGTATACAATATTCATTCTAGTGTAATTATTATTTATAATCGATGTATTTCAGTAGAACTTCTTTAGGCGAGGCAGTCGAATGCTGTGAAACTAAATTCTGTGAAGTGCGTTTTAACCACTTCCCTGATTAACCCGAGTTAACTCGTTTGAGTCCCATTTTCGCTGCTAAGGATTATATCCCGAATATATATACGTTTCCATTCTTTCATTAACCTTTTCCTCACTAGATGGCTACAGAAGTTAGTGATATTGCTATTCTGGTCGTGTTTTTTGTACTTCTTCCTTGTGAGTGGAATTCTATGCTCACATAGCATTCACACACAGTAGTGAGTAGATGCTAGTTAGTTTTGGTGGTTTCTGTTTTAGTTTAGTGTTTTTTGTGCTGTTTTGTGTAAAGATGGATCAAGTTAGTGATTCCGAAACTTTTGATCAGGAATATATTCCTGTAGAAGATTAGGAAATGAAATATCGGTATCAGAAGACGAAGTTATAGACCAACAAACAAATTCAGATCAGTTGATATCGCGTCTTTTCGACAGTGGTTTGAATAGAAGACATCTGGCACCATTTCTTCTGCACCTCCGAGGTCCCCATTCCCTGACATTTTAACATTGTTTCTGATAACGATAGTTCTCAATTTTTTAAATTATTCTTTAATAATGATCTCATCAACATTATATTCGAGGAGACGATTCGGCATGCTAATAAGTGTTCACAGAATGCTGAAAATAATTCGTGGCGGCCTACTACAGACTCTGAAATACGTGTACTTTTGGGCATAGTGATGCTGCAGAACATTATTCACAAACCTGAAGAACAGATGTACTGGTACAAATATTCAATGACTGCTACACCATTCTTCCCAAAACGCTCTCATATAGGAGAGCAGATACTACTGTCCGGAATGCAATGTGCCACTGTGGGTAATACCCTGCTTTCGAGTCTATCACACGACAAGCAACATTTAACGCCTTGATAACAGCACTGGTATTATACCTCATAAATTAATCCATAAAAAAAACATAAGTTGGTAAATAGTTCAGAAGAAAATCAAAGTGGGACAACTACCAGAGCTGGAATCAAGGTGCACAAGATAACTCGGGATAATAATTCAGGTATGAAGTATGTCTATTTCATAGTGAGTTTTAGGTATGTAAGAAAATTAGTGATGTACAGTGATTCTGCAATATTAAATGACCTCTTTACGAAAATAAAAAAATATGACATTTTTTTCACAAAACTGGTAAAATATATAGTAAGGGAAGAGGTTAAGAGAGCTTTACGTGTAGTTGTTAAGGTAGTATGTACGTTGCTATGATACCGTGTAAATAAAGTTGTTTCCCACAAATTTAGGCCAAAATTAGTAGAAGAGGGTTCCTGGCGGGCAGTGTATTTTTTGTGTTGGGTTGTGTCTCTACGCAGACGAAAGCAGTGACTTAAAGAATTACAGTAAAACATCGTTAATCCGGACCCCGATAAGCCGGATTATTTCAAAAGCAAACCTATCCCTGTACCAACAATAACAATATTAAATCTCATATTAATCTCTAATTAGAGATGGGTAAAAATAGCTGGAACAGTTTCACAATTGAAACTGTTTCGTGAAATAACCTGTTCCAACTGTTCCAAAGAGTGTCACACTGCTCCAGTGATCAATTCAACTTTCCACATAGTTCCAATAGTAA
Organism: Periplaneta americana; assembly: GCF_040183065.1. Taxonomy (NCBI): domain Eukaryota; kingdom Metazoa; phylum Arthropoda; class Insecta; order Blattodea; family Blattidae; genus Periplaneta; species Periplaneta americana. The sequence continues at coordinate 120,192,938 of NC_091129.1, forward strand.
GATCTCTGACTTCTTGTGGCATCCCGTCTCTTTTGGAACCACCAGGTATTAGTCGCGCGGATGGCAAACGACCCGAGGGTCTTACCTTAATTCCATGGTCTAGAGGAAAATCTTTAATTTGGGACTCCACTTGTGTTGACACTCTAGCTCCATCTCACTTGCCGAATACCTCCAGACGCGTAGCATCTGCTGCTGAATTAGCCGTGAAAAATAAAGTCAATAAATATGCTCATCTTTTAGACAATTATATCTTTGTCCCCTTTGCTGTGGAGACCTTCGGTCCTTGGAGTCATGACGCTAAAGTTTTGGTATCTCAAATCGGCCAAATTTTGATCTCCATTACTGGTGATCACCGTTGCACTACTTATTTGCGTCAACGTTTAAGTATTGCAATTCAACGTGGAAATGCAATGAGCGTTTTGGGTACTCTTCCCGAGTCCAGCCCTTTGGACGAACTTTTTCTCCTGTAAAATTTATTATTCTGTGTGTAAATATTCCTGTTATATGTAATACCATTTAAGCATGCATTAGATGCGTTTTTATCAACCTGAGTTTCTATTATGTCGTGGGCATATTTTCTAAAGTGGAATTATATAATCTAATATTGCTTCTTTTCACTTCCATATCCTCTTTATTATTATGGTATATATAATTAGATATTAATTTATTTATTATTAATTGTATTTAGGCCTATTATTAATTGTCATCCCCAAATTAAATTCAGAGTAAACAGTTCAATTTCTAAACAGTTTCCCTCCTCTTTGCTGTCTGTAAAGGTCATATGTAGCGCTATCATCAACCTCCAATCGAAAGTAGATAATATACATTTTCCACACGGTCTTCGTGCAACAGTGTAGTACCGTGGAATTTATTTGTACGAATCAAATTCCCTAATAAATCCGATATTAATTATTAGCTGCCCATTGATGGAGAATAAATGTTTATGGTGCCGTGATATGGTGTTAATAAATATACCGGTACCGAACAAAACATTGTCGAATGTCTTATCGTTATTAAGCTCTCCTAAGGTTATAAGCGTCATTTTTACTAACATCGACTCAATTTTAATTGTAGTTATTTACAGTACTCTGTAACAATAACTTACGAAAAATTATTTTGGTCGTTATAATACACTGAACAGCTGATCTAAGATGATTCAAGGGCTTTGAAACATGTTCCTGAAACATATGAGAGGTTGTAACAGTTGGCACTGACGTTGTAAATATATCCTTATGAAACTGTTTCTTTGAAACTGTTATTTTGGAACAGTTTCGTTCATGAAACAGTTACAGTCGAAACTGTTTCTTAAAAAGAACAATTTATCCCATCCCTAATGTCTATGAAAGTCACTTGTCCGCTCACTCTCCTAAACTCAACAACAACCTTTGACGTCACAAGCCGAGTACCATCGTTCTGTACAATTACGTCAGAAATGTCACGTGATTACCCACGAGCACTAGAGCATGGATAAGAAGGTCACAGGGGTAACATAATTAAATCAGTTGACATACGAAAATCAAGGAGTGAAGACTGTTATCTGGTGAGTGCAAGTATTACATTTCCTCTTTTATATACAACCATGCGGTGTTAAGATAGACAAAAATCATTCGTTATGTAATGTGGCACGGGATTCTTACGGTGAAATTTTCGGGGTTCTAAACCTTAAAACTGGTTGAAGTGATTTTCCTACATTGATATCGACTACACGCTAGTAGGTGTTGCATTAAAAGTAGCAATACAAGAAGTAGCAGTAACAACAGTAGTAGTAGTAGCAGCAGCAGTAGTAAGTAGTAATAGTAGTAGTAGTAGTAGTAGTAAGTAGCACCAGCAGTGAAAATATCAGTAATAGTTGCAGTGTACATCAGAAGTAGTAGCAGTAACAGCAGTAGCAGCAGCAATTAAAATATCAATAACAGTTGCAGTGTATAACAGAAGTAGTAGTAGTAGCACTAGTAGCAGCAGCAGTTAAAATATCAGTAATAGCAGTGTAAAACAAGTAGTATCAGTAGCACTAGTAGTAGTAGCAGCAGTGAAAATATCAGTAATAGTTGCAGTGTACAGTAGTAGTAGTAGTAGTAGTAGTAGTAGTAGCAGTAGCAGCAGAAGTGAAAATATCAGTAATAGTTCCAGTGTTCAACAGAAGTAGTAGCAGTAACAGTAGTAGTGGTACCAGTGAAATATCAGTAATAGTTTCAGTGTACAACAGAAGTAGTAGTAGTAGCAGTTGTAAAAATATCAGTAATAGTTGCAGTGTTCAACAGAAATAGTAGCAGTAACAGTAGTAGTAGCAGCAGTGAAAATATCAGTAATAGTTGCAGTGTTCAACAGAAGTAGCAGTAGTAGTAGTAGCAGGAGTGAAAATATCAGTAATAGTTTCAGTGTTCAACAGAAGTAGTAGCAGTAACAGTAGTAGTAGCAGCAGTAAAAATATCAGTAATAGTTTCAGTGTTCAACAGAAGTAGTAGCAGTAACAGTAGTAGTAGCAGCAGTGAAAATATCAGTAATAGTTGCAGTGTTCAACAGAAGTAGTAGTAGTAGTAGTAGTAGTAGTAGTAGTAGTAGGAGTGAAAATATCGGTACTAGTTTCAGTGTTCAACAGAAGAAGTAGCAGTAACAGTAGTAGTGGTACCAGTGAAATATCAGTAATAGTTGCAGTGTACAACAGAATTAGTAGCAGTAACAGTAGTAGCAGCACCAGTGAAATATCAGCACTAGTTGCAGTGTACAACAGAAGTAGTAGTAGTAGTAGTAGTAACAGTAGTAGTAGTAGTAGTACCAGTGAAATATCACTAACAGTTGCAGCGTACAATAGAAGTAGAAGCAGTATTAGTAGTAGTAGCAGTGAAAATATCTGCAACAATTACAGTCTACAACAGAAGTAGTAGTAGTAGTAGTAGTAGTAGTAGTAGTTAAAATATCAGTAATAGTTGCAGTATAGAACAGTATTAGTGGTAGTAGTAGTTCAGCAGTAAATTAGTAGTAGAAAGAGTAAAAGTATTACTGGTAGAAATGTAGGAACAACGAACGGTAGTAATAGTGGTAGTAGTGGAACAGTTTTAGTACTAACATTAATTTGTTGCAGTGAAGGTAGTAGTCTAATGGCCAGTTTGTCCAAGTAATGTTTAATTTTGCTTAACGAATGTTAAATTAACAGTCTGTTTATTTTTAACGCTTTGTAAATGTATTTTCCATTTGTTCAACATAATTTCGTTTAAGATAACCAACACTTAACTATAACGTCTGTTAGCACTATTTTAACTACTCAACAGTAGTTGGTAATGATTCTACACATGTAAGACAATTTTTGATTGGCTAAAATTAATCTTTAAATTCTATATTATAGAGTGAATCATGAAACTTGCATAAAATGACAACCTGTTATAATAGGCCACGCTCCATAAGCAAACAGTTGACAAATGAAAGTTGTAGGTGACGTGCTGAATAATAATTACAAAGTTAGGTTATATTTCCTCATTGCTATTATGGATACGAAATACGAAAGAAATAAAATAACACTGATGTATTTAAACAGTCCAAAGTATTTTTTAAATGTTATATTACCAGTCATATGCTAAACATTCCCTACAGAGAGACACAAAATATTAATTTCGCAACTTCTGTTCGAACAGCTGTGGAGACATCGGCCATATTTAACTGTTAAAAGAGTTAACTGGCGGAAATCCTACATTTAAAATTAATAAACTGTTAACAATCTGTTAAACCAAACTGGTGTTGAAAACATGCAATTTTATTAATTAACAAACTGTTTAGAGTTTAACAGTCGTTAAATTTTCTAACAATACTTGGAAAAACCGACCACAAATGTTTAAAGTGAAAACAGTATTAGGCCTATAACAGTATACGTTGTAGGAGAAGTAACTGAATAATATTAATAGCAACTGCAGTAGCACAAGCATTTGTAAAGCGTTAATAGTAACATTGACAGTAAGTAGTTTCCACTATAGCGGTAGTAGTGGCAATACTAATTTAATTGTAATCATATATAATGCAGTAGGAATCGTAGTATTTTTCAGATAGCCCTAGCGGTAGAAGTAACTCATCGTTCAAAGTTAGTCACCCACTGATGACTGAGAAGGCGTAAACTAATGTTTGAGAGCACACATGATAAAAACTCGAGAATCGATAATGAAGTTTAATCTTATAATTCCAGCTCCTCACGACGATGAAATACGAAAACTGACTAAGCAGAATGTTGTTTGAAATCAAAGTAAACGTACAATTTATGATATTATATATATCATAAATTGTATATATATATATATATATATACAGAATGGATCAGAAGTAATGTCATACATGTCAGGTTTTTATTCTTTGGTAAATTTCAAGCAAAAAACTTCAATACAATTTTGCTCTTTTTTTCTTCTATTAATATGAAACATTTCATACCGTGTTTTGGTAAATACATTTATTTCATTCCCAATATGCTTAGTCAATTTAAAAGACAATGAATTATTGAAAGAATTTTAGTGTTGTCCTTTAAATGTGCAGAAATTTGATCCGAACAAATGTAATTTTTCGTTCTACAAAGGAATTTTAAATGTTACATTCGTTGGGTTCAAATTTTTGCACATTTAAAAGACTAAACAAAAATTCTTTCAGTTGTTTATCATAATACACTACTCTCCTAAATTTACTGAGCATATTGGGAATTAAATGAATGGCTTTCCAAAACACCTAATAGAATGTTTCATATAAAACAATTTTATCTCGAAAAAGAAGCAAAAACGACCGAAATTTTATTACATTCTTTTGTTTTAAATATCTAAAAAAAAATAACCCCATGAAATTAATGACATCCTGTATATTCGGCATTTATCGTCAAAATATTGAAGAAAAGTAAGCTATGGGGCATTATTAATATCTCTCTAGTGTATGACTTTAACTTGTGTTTTGTTTTGAAATTATTATTTTTTTTGCAGTGATAGTTGGTAAAACGAAATAAAGATGCCGATAGATCTGTACTACATGGCTGTCAGTCCGCCATGCCGTGCCGTTACGATGGCTGCCAGCGCCCTGGGGGTTGAACTGAACTTAAAATTCTTGGATTTGTACAAAGGGGAGCACATGACAACTGAATTTGTCAAGGTAAGGCCATCACTGTCGTAAGCATTATCATTAATCTATTTAACGAATATTAAAAAAAAACCTTACCATGTGACTGAAAGAAATTGCTGGATTATTGATAAAAATAGCAAATCACAGAAGTTCCAGATAAATGACAAACATTTAGCAAACTTTAATGGATTATAACAGCCGTATATTTTAGAACGAGACAGATCTATGGTACTTAGGGTAAACATTGGTAATTTCGTGGCAGTGGTTATTTCGTAATATTTTTTTTTTTTTTTGCTCTTTCGTGAACTATCCAATAGTGTTACGAGATTCAAATTTCCGCCAAGGGATTGCATATGTTGTCCGGTTTCCAGAAACATACAGCTACGCTATGTGTGACTATTGTAGCTGCTTCAGTGAGCTTTTATGTTTAGAGAGAGAAAGTTAGCCTCGATTTCTCAGGCGTATAAATTTTGTGGATGTTTGTAATTACATTACAGGCTTATTACTAAAGGTAAGCATATGATATTAGGTACAATGATTTATTATATCTTAATGAAATTTTAGAAAATGTTTTTGGAATTTTAGATACAGCTGTAGTCTTAGCTTAGCTTTACTGATAGAAATCTTAGCTGTTTTAGGCGAAATTTTGTTGAGCATTAAGCGTTACATTTTATACTATTTTAAAAATTGTATTACAATACGAATTTTAGAAATCTGAAGATAAGATGTGATAACAAAAAAGAAAAGGGGGCCGCAATGGGATCAGTGTAGATTCTGTTTGATTTGTTATCATACTAAGTGCCAATGATAAGTGCTAGATGACTTACTTGCAAGAATTGTGACAGAAGATGAAACATGGCTCCACCATTTTTGACCGGAGACAGAGGCAGACAATGGAGTGGCATCATGCAAATTCACCAAAGAAATAGAAATTCAAAAGTGCACCTTCGGCAGGAAAAGTTATGGCTACTGTGTTTTTCGATTCAGAAGAACTCTTGCTTGTGGACATCATGCCACACGGAACCACGATTAATTCTGACGCGTATGTGGCAACTCTCAAGAAACTTCAAGTTCGACTGAGTCGTGTTCGACGACATCGGGAGAAGCAGGATGTTCTGCTATTACACGACAACGTACAGCCATACATATGTCAGTCACAAGACCACAGACCAGATCAGAAAATTCGGATAGACAACTCTGAAACACCCGCCTTACAGCCTGAACTGGCACCGTGCGATTACCATCTCTTTGGTAAACTGAAGGATCCCTTCGCGGAACGAGGTTAGAAGATGACTACTAAAGAGTGGCTCAGACGTGTTGGTCCAGACTTTTACCATGCTGGTCTACAGGCCCTCGTTCCTAGGTTACGTAAGGCAGTTGAAAGGGACGGGGATTGTGTGGAAAAGTGACATTTTGTTCCTGAAGGATGCATCTACATTCTGTGAAAATAGCAAAGCTGTAGGATAAAAATATAATTTTTAAACAAATGTTTTGCATTACTTTTGGAGTTACCCTAGTAATATAGGCTATAGTAAAGTCCGTAATAAAAGCGTTCACCCCATTCAGGGCAAAGAAGATCCCTTTTTAATTTCAATTTTTACTTTGATTTCATTCTTATTATGTGTTGATATGTATTTCTATGTTTTCTTGCTATGAATATTAGACGGAATTACTATGTTTGAAGTCTTGTAACAATAAATGGGAATTTCATTTGACTTTAAAGAATTTTTCCACAATTCTTCTACCTCTCACGAAATTATCAATGTAATATCACGAAATAACCAGCCTTTTATCTTAAGTTGTAAAAGTGGTTTTCAGCACTTGTTCAAGAACGTGTCCAATCTTTTATGTCTCCAGATTTGTACAGCAAATTATAGTCTTTTAAATGAAAAAAATCGGAATAAGGATATATTTACACATTTGCATTTTAAATCAATTTTCATGAAATTATCACGAAATTACCAATGCTTACCCTACATGCAGATCTCTTCTGCTGCAGTTAACACCCCAGCATTGCGTGCCAACAATGGTGGATAACGACTTCGTGCTGTGTGAAAGGTAAGTGGAAGTTCATACAGCTATCTTACATTCAAGAACAAAGACTTCACACAGACCATAAGACGGCATTTATAATTTTAGTTTAATCATTCACTGAAATCTATTTTAAACCACAAAGTTAAAGAGATAAGATGATAATTTTACTATAATGATTAATTTAACACCTCTTTTATTAAAGAGGCTATACAGTAAGATGTAATCCTAATTCTTCATTTAACTTTTTTTAACCTGAAGAGTGCATTAATTAACAAGATAACAAGAATTGTATTTGTAATTCTTTATTTACGTCCCTATTAAATTAATATATAATGTATATTCATAGACGATAAGATGATAGCAACTGAGAACGTAGCTATAATAAGGGCCCATAGCCCCATAAGCCCTTTTTCAGGAAAAATGCATAAATCGATTCTCCATAGTTTCTTTGTTACACCCACAAAGTTTCTTTGAGAAATTTTGAACAACAAGGCTAGTAAATCTGTTTATTTTAATATACGAGGGCTATTCATAAAGTAACTTCCGTTTATTTTTTTACAAACCTGTGAATAACTTTACAGAATTGGGTTACAATACGTTTGAAAGTATACACTCTGATTTATTTTTCCACATAGTTTCCAGTCACATTGAGACACTTGTCGTAGCGTTTGACGAGCTTTGAAATGCTCCAAGGGTAAGAATTCGGCCGCCTGCGACTGAAGCCAAGCTACGACGCTGGTTCTCAACTCTTCGTCATCGTCAAAGCGCTTCGAGCCAAGCCACGTCTTCATGTGCATAAAGAGATGGTAATCGCTATGCGCCAAATCTGGGCTATAGGGAGGGTGATCCAATACTTTCCAGTTGAACTCTTGCAGTTTGGTCGCAGTACGAAGCGCTGTATGCGGCCGGGCGTTGTCATGCAGGATAATCACCCCAGGGTTGAACATGCCACGACGTTTGTTTTGAATGGCCCTTTTCAAGTTTGTTAGTGTGTTACAGTAATGCTCAGCGTTAATTGTGGCATTTCTCTCCAAGAACTCCTTCTTGGTCTCCGCATATGATCGATGTTGCTTACATTTTACATTTAATAATGATTTTTATATAAACAAACTCATGACCCACTATCGTTAAAAATGATATTTTGTTGCTCTTTGACGATGACGAAGAGTTGAAAACCAGCGTCGTAGGTTGGCTCCAGTCGCAGGCGGCCGAATTCTACGCTTGCGGAATTTCAGAGCTCATCAAACGCTACAAGTGTCTCAATGTGCTGGAAACTATGTGGAAAAATAAATCAGAATGTATACTTTCAAACGTATTGTAACCCCATTCTGTAACGTCATTCACAGGTTTGTAAAAAATAAACGGAAGTTACTTTATGGATAGCCCTCGTATTATATACGTCCTTTATCTATAGAACATGTTAATTCATGAAAAACTGCGCCCTGTAAGACTGGATCTTCAATCAGCATCTCGAGTTCCACTGAAGAAAAGTTAACGATGTCAGAGACTTGTTTCCATATGTGAAAGAGGAAAGCCGCTCAATTTATGAGTCTATCTTCTGAGACTATGGAAGATGAAGAGAGGAGTGAAAGAGATGACAGAGATGAGGAGGGAAATCGTGTGGAAAATATGGATGTGGATTGAACAAAAATAATATCCTACCTTGTTTGAAAAACATGTTTTACTATTCAACAAGTTCATTATATATTACCTTGTCTCATAAACTTCTATTCCTTATTTTGTTTTGAAAACATTTTTAACTTTTCAAAATGTTCGTGATTTGTTACTTTGTGTGGAAAAAATGTCATAAAGTCTAAATATTCACGATTCGTTATTTTGTTTTGAAAACTTACTAACTTTTCGAAATGTTCGTTATTTGCTATGTTATGTGGAAAATATCTCAAGTTCTAAAAATGTTAAGGAATATTATTAATAATACTGCTGTATTTTATATAACTATATAAATAATAATAAATTTTTATAAAGACTACATACAGCTTATATTTATTTTTGAATTGAAAGTACATTCTCCACAAAAAGGGTCTATAACATGCATCACTTAAATATAGGGCCTATACGAATGGATTAAAATGCTTTTAGCATTTCTGTTGTATTCTGTAGAAAAAAAAAAAAAACACATTTACAGCAGTTTCACACTCATTGGTTAGCGCATTTAGTGCACTGCTCTATTTCAACTCTATATATCTCAGAACAGCATTTTACGTCCTCAATTGTAAAGCCTTATTTTAACGTCTCTTCAACCACAGAGGATATTCATAGACGATAAATTGATTATTGCAACTGCAGTTTTTATTTAATGTATTATTATTATTATTATTATTATTATTAGTCAATGTTACTTATGTCCCGCCCACTATATAGACATAGGCCAATTTTACACATATTTAGTATAACTTGTTGCTTCTTGGACTGGTTATGTTTGGTTAGTTTAGGTTTTTGTTATAACCTGCCTTGCATATACGATTATAGCGCAACATTGGCAGTGATAAAAGTGAAATAATCGTTCAGTGGCGTTGGATACTCTACATTCACCTGATTATTATTATTATTATTATTATTATTATTATTATTATTATTATTATTATTATTATTATTCTTGGTCAATGTTACTTATGTCCCGCCCACTATATAGACATAGGCCAATTTTACACATATTTAGTATAACTTGTTGCTTCTTGGACTGGTTATGTTTGGTTAGTTTTGGTTTTTGTTATAGCCTGCCTTGCATATACGATTATAGCGCAACATTGGCAGTGATAAAAGTGAAATAATCGTTCAGTGGCGTTGGATACTCTACATTCACCTGATTATTATTATTATTATTATTATTATTATTATTATTATTATTATTATTATTATTATTATTATTATTATTCTTGGTCAATGTTACTTATGTCCCGCCCACTATATAGACATAGGCCAATTTTACACATATTTAGTATAACTTGTTGCTTCTTGGACTGGTTATGTTTGGTTAGTTTAGGTTTTTGTTATAACCTACCTTGCATATACGATTATAGCGCAACATTGGCAGTGATAAAAGTGAAATAATCGTTCAGTGGCGTTGGATACTCTACATTCACCTTATTATTATTATTATTATTATTATTATTATTATTATTATTATTATTATTATTATTCTTGGTCAATGTTACTTATGTCCCGCCCACTATATAGACATAGGCCAATTTTACACATATTTAGTATAACTTGTTGCTTCTTGGACTGGTTATGTTTGGTTAGTTTAGGTTTTTGTTATAGCCTGCCTTGCATATACGATTATAGCGCAACATTGGCAGTGATAAAAGTGAAATAATCGTTCAGTGGCGTTGGATACTCTACATTCACCTGATTATTATTATTATTATTATTATTATTATTATTATTATTATTATTATTATTATTATTCTTGGTCAATGTTACTTATGTCCCGCCCACTATATAGACATAGGCCAATTTTACACATATTTAGTATAACTTGTTGCTTCTTGGACTGGTTATGTTTGGTTAGTTTAGGTTTTTGTTATAGCCTGCCTTGCATATACGATTATAGCGCAACATTGGCAGTGATAAAAGTGAAATAATCGTTCAGTGGCGTTGGATACTCTACATTCACCTGATTATTATTATTATTATTATTATTATTATTATTATTATTATTATTATTATTATTATTATTATTATTCTTGGTCAATGTTACTTATGTCCCGCCCACTATATAGACATAGGCCAATTTTACACATATTTAGTATAACTTGTTGCTTCTTGGACTGGTTATGTTTGGTTAGTTTAGGTTTTTGTTATAACCTACCTTGCATATACGATTATAGCGCAACATTGGCAGTGATAAAAGTGAAATAATCGTTCAGTGGCGTTGGATACTCTACATTCACCTGATTATTATTATTATTATTATTATTATTATTATTATTATTATTATTAGTATTATTATTATTATTATTATTCTTGGTCAATGTTACTTATGTCCCGCCCACTATATAGACATAGGCCAATTTTACACATATTTAGTATAACTTGTTGCTTCTTGGACTGGTTATGTTTGGTTAGTTTAGGTTTTTGTTATAGCCTGCCTTGCATATACGATTATAGCGCAACATTGGCAGTGATAAAAGTGAAATAATCGTTCAGTGGCGTTGGATACTCTACATTCACCTGATTATTATTATTATTATTATTATTATTATTATTATTATTATTATTATTATTATTATTCTTGGTCAATGTTACTTATGTCCCGCCCACTATATAGACATAGGCCAATTTTACACATATTTAGTATAACTTGTTGCTTCTTGGACTGGTTATGTTTGGTTAGTTTAGGTTTTTGTTATAACCTACCTTGCATATACGATTATAGCGCAACATTGGCAGTGATAAAAGTGAAATAATCGTTCAGTGGCGTTGGATACTCTACATTCACCTGATTATTATTATTATTATTATTATTATTATTATTATTATTATTATTATTATTAGTATTATTATTATTATTATTATTCTTGGTCAATGTTACTTATGTCCCGCCCACTATATAGACATAGGCCAATTTTACACATATTTAGTATAACTTGTTGCTTCTTGGACTGGTTATGTTTGGTTAGTTTAGGTTTTTGTTATAACCTACCTTGCATATACGATTATAGCGCAACATTGGCAGTGATAAAAGTGAAATAATCGTTCAGTGGCGTTGGATACTCTGCATTCACCTTATTATTATTATTATTATTATTATTATTATTATTATTATTATTATTATTATTATTATTATTATTATAGGCAATAATCCCAGCATGTTTTGAATTCGTTACATCCTAAATGCTAAGAGAGGCACTCTAGACATGTTATTGGTACAGGGACATCATTTTATTTTTACTAACATTTTTAATATTCACCTGGCTATACTTTTGGATTAACGGTTAAAACCGGAAGCACCGTTTGCTATCCCCTTCCACGACTGGAGTTCGATGATACTGGCGTAAAATACAAACAAATCACTTTCCTAGGTATAGGAGGGAAGAAAAGTAGTTCATCCATTTACGTAAACTAGGAAATATTGCGATTTTGAGTTTGATAATTTTCATTGGGTTTTTGCTTAATCAAAATACAGTACTGTATTAACAATAAGTGTTTTTACTCACGAACTGAGCTGTCCATTCGGACGTATTCATTATGCAGTGTATATTATACTGTCTACAGCACATTAGCGTACAATTTAGAGCATGAGGTTGAATTGAAAAATAATCATAACTTGGATATTTAAACATATTTTTGAAAATGGTGGCCGTTCATTTCGATACAAGCTTCAGTTCTTTTGTCAATATTATCTCACTATAGATTAATGTATCTAATTCCAATTAGCAGTTTCGTCCTTCGTACTAGTAACTCATATTGAAATAATTCTGTGCCTACTCTATAAAAGAGCACCTTACGTACTGTAAATTCAATCTTCACTTCTGCCCGATCCGAAAAGATAAAATTACTCAGACATGCTATCTACTGACCGTCCAAGTGGTTTTGTACCAGGATCGTAGAAAGGGGAGAAATCATGTGACAGTTAATTACTTAACGAGGGCCTTTTATTTAAGTTATTTTGAACAGTTATATAATATTAAGTAGACGTCCAATTCCTAACAGATATTAATGTTTTCAGAGAAGAGCTAAGACAGCCGAGCTACTAGCCTTTACAGAGGGGCGAGCAGAAGCGGGTGGGGGAAACCGGAATGCGACGTAGGCAAACGGACGACAGTACCTGTGCGAGACTATGATTCGATATTGAAAGCTCTTTCGTAACTGGAAAATGCGAACATGTTTCTGGAACGTACTAGGCCTATACTCACTAACTCAGTACTGTTTAAGGCGAGTTTGACTGCATACGCGGTCTTGGTTCTGTGAGGACGACGACTGGAAGTTTACTAATAGAGGGAGTGGGAGTGAAGTACATTAAAAAACTCAGGTACAATAAAAATTGAAGTAAAAATAAAATGATGTCCCTGTACAATGGAAGACCACTGTCTGAGACAAGACTAAAAAAAAACTGACATACAGCCAATCTCAATGGGAGTTAAAAAGTAAATCTCCACTTTTTGCCGAGAATCGATCTCATATACATCGTACCTGTAGCCAGACAAGCCACTGTTCGAGAACATTAACCATATTTATAAAAGTCACATGATCTTGTATTAATGGTATAGCCTACTTCTGAAATAGCATAAGTCTGGATAAATTAATTCAAAATTCGTCACTGTATGCTGTACTAAATCTGAGTGATATTAATTTGTGACGTTTCGTCCTATAGTCGCGCCATCATCTGCTACCTGGCGGATAAGTATGGCAAGGACGATTCTCTGTACCCTAAGGACCCGAAGAAGAGGGCTATAGTCAACCACAGACTGTTCTTCGAGGCCACATGTATGTCGCAGAGATATGCAGACTATTACGTAAGTGAATCGCGAATTGCAGAAACCCCACATGTCCATTTGAAAGAAACTTTAAGGAGGCACAAAAAACTGATTATCAGTAAAAGTGTTTGATATTTTGAAGTGACTTTCTTATTAAAGTATAATAAGTGGTTCTAGTGTTTGACATAGGCTACATGGGCTATTCCATAATATGAAATCGTCAGTAAAAAACCTCGCATTTTTTATACTCTAATTTTTTCCCTACTTATACAAGGTGCTGAGGGGAGTGCATTTTCAAAAATATACTATCGAAAGTCAAACGGTTTTCGTATTATTGAGCGACAAATTTAGCGTATTTTATAAAAACAAGCCTCTTTCAGCTCTCAGAACTCTGGAACCATTTACTGCAGAACATTGAACGAGAGCTTATTTTGAAGCTGACATTTGGTAGGTTATGTTAAGAAGTAATCCTTATTTTTTATTGTACACAGAGAGACAGATAATCTGATTTTACTTGCTTTTAGGCTTTTTGGCCATTTGTAAAAATGTAAAAAAATATTGAGAAAAAAACTTTGCATTATTAAGAGGGATTCGGCATTGTTTGCTTAGTGGCTCGGCAATAAGTTTCGAGGGTATTAAATAAATTATTTTCACAAGCCTAGACTTGAACGGCGCAGTACCGCACGTACTGGCCGAGAGCTGAAGATAAGCGAGCGTTGGGCGTCATTTTACTCCTGTGTTATTAAAACTTTGTCATAAAGCTAGCTCAGCCATGACAGCTAGACGACACATCACAGGTTTGCCTCCTGGCCTTGCTTGTCTCGACTACCTCCCGTCTCACAGTCAGCTGGTTAGTTCACGCGCGTACTATTTATTTTCTTTATTTCATATTTTTAATACTTTCTTATCAACATACCATCAGTAAAATATATGTGTTTATTTGTACTTTCAATGCGGAATCTAACCATATATTTTTAAAATATTTTTTCGTGGGCAAAGGCGTCTTAATGAAGAAAAATCTAAATTTCTCCATTTCCATAAAAAGTAAGAAAATCTGTTTATATGTCAATATAAACTTTAACTTCTCAGCATCAAAATAAACCATGGTTTTGATCATTGGGTGAAAGGATTTCGGAGCCACAACAGTTTAAAGTTGCTAATTTTATGAAAATACGATAAATTTAAATATTATTAATTGAAACACTATTAAGTTCTGATGCCTCAAACTTTGCGCAAAGCATTGTATCATAGTTGTCAACGGACAGAAAAAGTTTCATTGTATTTAAAAATTGTAAGGTCAATTTTCTCTATATTTCGGTCGATTTGAGATGGAATAGCCCACATGAACTTTAATTTTTGTCCTTAGTATTTTCTTGAAAAAATCTGAATTGCCTGGACATGTGGTGTTTCTGGAATTCACAACTAGAACAATAATGTTATTTCTTTAAAACAATTTTAGGTGAAGATGTCGGAGAAGGGCAATTTTGCCATATAAAACACTTCAAATGTATATTTAAACCAAGAAATTGAAGAATTATACAAATATAAACATGCAAATTTATATGAATAGCATATCAATTTGAGAAAAAATGTGTCTTGTGGGGTTTCCGCATAAGACAATTATTCAAGTGTATTAGAATGAAATACGAAGAAGTTCGGTAAGTGTATATTACATTATACAAAGAGATCCATTTATAATTTGATTTATTCAATTTATTAATGTATCTAGTCCACCGCTGAAGAGTAACGGTCAGTGTGTGTTGACTATGGAATGACTGGTTGGCGTTTTTCCTAGGCTTTCCCTCAAACACTTGAAGCATAATTGCTGGGTAACTTTCGGCGTTGGAACTCGGACTCATTTCGCCATCATTATTTCACATAATATCATCACCATCATCATCCATACAATAGCCCGGATTAAGTAAATACTAAAATTGTATCCATTTAAATGTTTCGATTTTCTGAGAAGGGATAGGGCCTATAGGTTTTAAGTTTAAAGCTCATTTTCCAAAAAAATTTCAGATTTTGAGGGTGAATGTGATAAAATTTTTATTTTTCCAATTTACTCTTTAATGTTCCTCTTTAAATCGGTATATCATATATGATTATGCCTATACTAAAATTATGTCCGTGTTAATTTTTCGTTTTTCTGAGAAGTAATCTATGTATACAGAGTGTAAACGATATAAACTGCCAAAATTATACAGACTGCACATCTCGGTCTACTAAACATGATGTATAGTGAATTTTTTTTTCTTCTGTTTCTGTTTTTAATTCCTAAAATATCATGTTTTTAGGATTGGCAGTAGTATAATATTTATTGTTCGAGTAAATGTAAACGTCATTGCCAATGACTTTCAGTCCAACACATGCTAATATTACCACAATAGAGAGACAACAGAGTAGTACCACAATCTACTATATACAGTCACGAAACTTGAGTTTTGAGGGTGCTAGAAACAATAGACTGTGACGGTACTATTTTGCATCGCCTATAATGAGGAGATATTAGCGATCCTAGTGGTGAACAACTATCTAATGTTTGCATATTTACTACGTATTGAGCTTCGCGACTGTATATACTAGACTGTGGTAGTACAATGATTTGAAAACAAGGATATCAGCATAGTTGCAATGTACGTGGCGGAACGAAGTAAATATTGACGGTCTACTATCATTTTCAAAAACATTCGATTCATAGATAATATTTTTTTTCTAGGGAAACTACAGAAGTTACAGAAACATTTTATTATACTTTTTTGTTCAGTAATTTATGGTCTATCACCAGAAATATATTGGCAATTTATATCGTTTACACACTGTATGCATCTTATTTTAACGCTCTATTTCCGTTAAATTTAGTTCTTTACACACAAAAGGAACCTTGTCTCCCCTCCTATTTAATCTAGAAAGGTCCAATTTTTATGAATTCTTTTTCATTTGTATGTTTTACTGTACTGAAATAATGTATTTAAAATCTGTTAAATTTTGGAGATGTTACAAGGGGTAATTACTGCAAATCGTCGGAAAAATATACAAATGGAGAAAAAAATTATTTCTCAGTAAGGAAATAGATAAAAACTACTGTTCCAGTATAAAGGCAAGTTACAGTATGTGTACACGAGCTGTAAAAACACCAGGTGTGTAGCTTCAACAGTTTTCGAGAAAAAGTTCCTTATGTAAGTCGTAATTTAACGCTGCCAAGATAGAAAATCCTGCCGTTACATTTAAAGTTTTAAAACATACTTATAAGTAACAATATTTCAGAGCTACACGAAGTCATGTATGTGTGTAGGCGCCCATATTGTACCAGGGAAAAGAAGGGGACCCCGCCAAGCTCAAGAGATTCGAAGACGCCTTCGTCATGTTGGACAAGTACCTGGAAGGACAGACTTGGGCTGCAGGCGACCACATCACCATCGCGGACTTCCCTCTCATCGCTATAATCTCAAGTGCAGAGGTATACCAGTTAACAGTCATATTATAATACAGGGTGGGAGGGATGTGCAAATATGTTGATATTTAAGAAACATTCAAGTGTAGTAACGCCCTATTCACCTTTTCCCTTTCCCTTACAGTTTCTCCATAAATGTGTCATGTATTTTACGGTATTATGTTTCATGAATGGTAGTACTATGAAACACCTGTCAGTTTAGGGCCATACATGGGCACTCGATTTGAAATAGTTTGTTTACTAGGAGAGGAGACTACAGAGTAGGATGGGAAATATAAACTGCAGTGACCTGCGTCACCTTATCGTAATCACTAAGGCGGTCAGTGGCGAATTATTAGGAAAGCGCCTGGTTAACGTGAGAGACTCGAAAACTTTTATTCAATTTGGCAAATTAATTCGGCAGCTTTAATCATAAACCTCTTTACTATTTCTCCATCATTGAATTGATTTAAATCACAGGCGAGAAATTGCGTAACTAGCCAATAATATTCCATCACGTTGTCTACGTTTATTTTCTTGAATATTCTGGCGTTTCTCAAGATTACTTAATAGATTTGCACGTTCTCGACCTAAAATAATTTCAGAAAATCGTATTTCGTTTTCTACGCACATTTGATATTTTTTTTATAAATTTCTTTTGGAAATAATACGTACAAACAACATTTAATTCCTCGTACCTTTTAATGCAGCGTGTTTAAGGTATAATATCGTATTTAGTATACTATGCAAATGTTAAGATCATAAATTGTCTTCGGAATAGTATGAAAAATAACATTTAATTTGTCTTACCCTCTAATTCAGCATCGTATGTTATCCCCTTCTCAACAGCAAAAAAACTCTTCCTCCATTTCTCATGAAATAATCGTTTTTAACGCGTACACACTGCTTTGATAATGTCATTATTCCACCACTGATATTGCTTATGAAACTGATATAGAACCTGCCCACGCCTAGGAGCTACGTGAGGGAGGAAAGGGGACTGTGAACATGATGTCACTCAGAGCGATAAGCTCTGTGAAGGTCAGTGAGGCACAAATTCTCAAGTGAGGCACGATGCCCATGTATAGTTTAGACTATACGTACGCCTTTCGATGTCATTATATTTCAGCATAAACAGTTAAGGTGATTAACCTTGCAGGAACCTCACTTGACTTAATGGAAGGATTCACTGATGCTGAATTAGCCGAGAGAGAGAAATTTGTTTATTAACAACAAATGATGTAAGTGTAAAGTGAGAAGTTCAAATGAGGTTGGTTACATATTATTCTTTATTTTGTACACCACGTGTATGATACGAAAAAAAATTCTCAACGCGGAAGGAAAAAAAACTTCATAGAATTGATATTCACGGATAAATATATATATATATATATTTTTTTTCTATGGAACATTTTCTACCGCGTTATATCCGAATCCGAACACTGGTCTGTACTATATCGGGTCTTTACTGTATAGGCCTATATTATCTGTTAGTGGTACAGTTACTGAAGTTAAAACATCTTGTGCGACAGCCATAGAGCAAATCTTTACGATATGCAATGAAAAATGCACGGGAAATCCATTCGGAGACAAACGCTGCTGACTGCAAGTCAACATATAAGTTACTATGGAGACTGAAAATATGAATATCAACATAAAAGAAACGGCCGCGGACCTAGTTTCTTTCTTCAAAGATTATTCCTCTACATTTCTTAGACAATTTTTTCTAAATTCAAATCGTTCGCTTTCCCTTTGGGCTCTTACAATCATATTTTAAATGCGACCTGCTCTGTCATGCAGCTTTCGATATCAGTCTTTCTTTTATTGTTACCGCATCTTTGCTTATCTTCAAGTTAATAAGCACAGTCTATTGTTTCTAGCACCCTCAAAACTCAAGTTTCGTGACTGTATATAGTAGACTGTGGTACTACTCTGTTGTCTCTCTATTGTGGTAATAAACTGTTGGTTTTATCAGTGCTAATTGCTTCAAAGCTGGGTACCTGACAAAACAGTGCAATGGTATTTCAAAATTAACATAGAGTCATAAGCAAATAACCATTAATTAATCTTCCCTTTAAAATTAAAGAAAACCTTCAATTGAAACATATTCTTTATACAAGGCTCCTACAAAAAAAAAAAAAAACCTTTCCGGTTTCGAACACATGTAATTTACGTTCTATGAATCTGAGGTGCATGAAAATAGCGCCAATGGAAAGAGAACTTAAAAAAGTTTAGTTGTAGCAGCATTGTTTTCCTAGTTGGTAACACTGCCCCATAATAGCGCATTCGAGGCGAAATGGCTGCTATAGAGGACAGAAAACTTGATTTTCTGTGAACCAATCGGTTATTAATGTTCAACGGCATTACCGAACAAAGTTTGGTGCAGATCCACCCAGTGAGCCTACAATCCGTAAATGGTAAACTGATTTTAAAGCAAGATTCTTCGCAAGCGGTTGCGATTTCATCCGTACCGACTACAGTTGCTGTAAGCCCTAAAACCTGAGGACAAAGTGCTACGAAGAAATTTCTGCATAAGTATGCAGACTTTAATTGAAAACGATGACGAATTTATTCGTTCCGTGGTGTTCTCTGACGAAGCCACTTTTCTGATAAGGTGACCAGACATAACCTCAGAATCTTGGGATCGGAAAATCCGCTTACCTACGTGGGGACACGTTGAACATCTTTAAGGTACGGAAGTAAACTTTTTGAGTTTCTCTTTCCATTGGTACTATTTTCATGCACCTCAGTCATAGAACGTAAGTTACATGTGTTCGAAACCGGAAAGATCTTTTGTAGAAGCCCTGTTCTGAGAAGATATTAAAGTTACAACATTCCAAAAGTGAGGGGAAGGAGATTATCGATAGCAGGCTAGTCGTGAAATAAAAACTTGCAAGTTCTCTTCGGTTGGTAGTACTTTATGAGGCTTAATGAGTGTAAAAATTATATAGGCCTTTTGATTATATTGACCGTTTAATTGTTTTCTATTTGATATTATGAGTTCTGTTAATAAAGATTACTATTCGATTTTAAGCTGAAATTATATTTCGAAATTAATGATTTTTATTGAAATGTAGGGGAAAAAAATAGGAGGAAAATCAGGGATTTTTAGTCTAAACAGATTGGCAACACTGGCAAGCACATTACCAGGGTCTAGTATTGTTTGCCGCGCTCTATATTACTATAGTGGGTCACCGTAGCTTACAAGCAAATATTCTAATGGTGCGAGATGGTGGAAGAAAATAACTTTTTTATCTGCCTCCATAAGAATGTTTGCTTATTAGCTAAGAACTCAATGTTACATGCATCAATGATTTAATATATTCGTATATAAGGAAGCGCAAAGAACAACTTGAGCGCATCAAAGATTCAAGAAATGAAACAACAATGTGTCATAATACTCAAGGAGATAGAAAACTAGGTTAACCTAATAAAAGATGGTGACAATAACTGAGAGATGTCAAAACGGACAAGGTGGTCCAGACCACAGAATAGATGTTTTAATAATGACTATATTTTTACGTTTACATATTTATTTGCACACTTCTGACACACATCCTATATTCCAGATATTTGGATTCGACATCACCAGGTATCCAAACGTGTCCAGATGGCTAGCTAACGCTAAGAAGTCTATCCCCAAGTATGAAGAACTGAACCATGCCGGATGTCTCGAATACAAGAAGGTCATGGATGCTAAAATGATTCTTTTCTGAAGTCAACTGTTATAAGTTTTAAAAAAGTCTACCCAAGAAATTCTTCACACAGTAGATCAACATTAAAATGGCCATATTTCCATCAAATTTACCGTTGAAACTTAAAGAATAGCGTAATATTATACAGGGTTACTATAAAGAAACTAACATAGTTGAAATTAATATAACTGGCGAAAGAAATTGAGCAATAAAGGTGAACTAAATGGCTTTGGAATGTGTGAAGAATAGGATTTAGTCTGTGTATGTCAGTGGCGGCCATTCCTGCGGCATTGCCGCAGTGACGTCAGACCTCAGCGAAGCATCAATCTTACCCCCTACCTTCCCCATTCCCACCTCACGAAAATGTCGTGGCGGATTATACTGGACTGCTGTACTTCAGAGCTTCATTAGTGATACAATATCTTTCGCAGAAACAACTGAATCGATAGGATATCACACTTACAAGAAATGCGGTTCTTTCATTTCTTATGTTTAGGATCAGCTACAAATATTCAGGACGCTAACTTAAATAAGTACATCCTTAAAATAGATCACCTATTATACGAGTTCAAAGAACACAGATTCAGTGATTTTCAAAGGATGGACAAAGATTTCAATATTTTTGTCACTCCTATTCATGTTGAAATTTAAAATTTTATCCCAGAATTGCAGTTAGAGGTACTGGATTTGCAAAATGATAGTTTATTGAAAGCAGAATGTGAAGGTTTGCTGGGGTTAAAATTTTTAAAAAGCTGTCCAATACTACATATCCACTGCTCAGACAGTTTGCTTCAAAATAATGAGTATGTATTCACCAATGCGAACAGCTGTTTTCTAAAAAGAAATTTATGAAGTCCCGCGTAAGTGATGCTCATCTCCTTTTACAACTGAAAATAGCATACACAGATATAAATCCCAATTTCGAAGAAATTGCTTTGAAAAATGATTAATTAAATATCACGTGAATTAATTCTTCTAATTACATATGGTAGGTAGGAGTGTAGTGGCGCAACTGTCTGTAAATCCGTCACTGCACTGTAGAGTGCAACCCCTCCCACAGTAAACAGTTGCCATTTAAATCCTGTCTTGTGGGTTGCGTTCATTGGTGTATGTGGATCGTCTGTTGTACATGTTTGACAATTGTGGGTAATGATTCCACAATTGGGCCTCATCTCTATACAGTATTCGAGATAACCATTCCAGTTCAATTTTTATCTGAGCTGAAACACGTGGTGGAGAGTCGTATCTCTTTTCGTGATCAGCTTCCTTCAATTCAAGCACCATTTGCAATTTATAAGAATATATTTTCATACGTTTGCGGAAAATTTTCCGCTGTATGGCATTTGCATGAGTTTGCTTTAGCACATTACCGGTTTTGGCTAGCTAGGATTTAGTTTTCAGAAAGAATTTCTACAACCTGAATATCTCTATTTCTTCATGTTCTCGATTTCGTTTTATCATGAACTAAGTAAGTTTCTTCAAACGTCTTAATTAATGGTCGACAAGAAAGTATGATACAAGTTCCGCCTCCCAGATGCATTTTTGTCCAAAATGTTTTTAATATGACAGTGACGTTTGTACCACATTCATAGTCACATTGTACCATACGAATTCTCGTTTGAAGATTTAAAAACGTTTTCTGAAATTTGGAAAACGTGTGTAATAAACAAGCCAAATAGTCACCAAATTTATTTGTTGCATGATAACATGGAAGCATTTATTTCAGCAAGCAAGAACTACTCGTAAATTCCGTTCTTCGCATATTTATTTAACTGCAGCTTAAGACCTCTTGATTCCTCAATATGTGTATAAAATATATTAATTTTAACTGTGTTCCTAACTTTATAATAATTCTATATTTTGACTAATATATGGACATGCCTCAACTCCTACAATCGAAATATTTTGTAAATATTATGCATGACTAGTGCAGTAAAATAAATTGTTCAATATTTGTAATTAATTGTGATTTACATGTTCTGTTTCCAAGAAAGGAAAGAATCAAAATACTCATAAACCATGTGAATGTGAGAAAATGAGCGCGCGCGAGAGAAGAAAAGAGGTGTGGCATAATAATTCCTTTTATAGGTCGACTGAAAGAACACCGAGGACTGTTGGAAGAAGAGCAAAACATATTTAGCATTCGAAAAGATTGCGGAAAGGCATAGAGAAGCGGGACAAAGTTATTAACAGGCTTAGAGACTTCAGACCCGATAGAAGAAAACAGTGCGATTTCAATTTGGAAATCAGGACGGTAGTGGGTGGGGGCAGTGAGGGTAGCGACCTATTTGTCGTCCCATGTACTTTATTTACTCAGTCGTACTCATAAGGCAGGGAGAGGAGGTACTATTCTGATAATAAAAACAGTCTTGTATGTCTAGGTCACTTTGTCAGAAGAGAGGACAGGAGATAGTAGTCTAGTTTTGATTTATGCATGTGGTTATCTAGGCCTATCTGATTAGTCGTAAGAATATAATTAACAGTAAGTATGCCAAACGTGAAAGACTCTAAGACGCATTTATTTGTGCAGGAGTTCGGAAATTATTATTTTTAAATAAAAGGGGATCATGTTACATGTAAATTGTGTCATGTCAGACTAAGGGGAGACAAAAAACGATACCTTGAGACCCACTGTAACTCTCGAAAACACATTTCACACATAAACATTTTGTCTCTTTAAGAGGGAAGAAATTCCACCTGTGTCCGATTCACTTACAAATAAAGAATCCGAGTTATTCCTAGATCTATGTGAAATGATGATGAAGAGGGATGAAGTTACAGGAGAATGGAGAAAGTTACACAACACAGAACTGCACGCATTGTATTCTTCACCTGACATAATTAGGAACATTAAATCTAGACTTTTGAGTTGGGCAAGGCATTTAGCACGCATGGGTGAATCCAGAAATGCATATAGTGTGTTAGTTAGGAAGCCGGAGGGAAAAAAGACCTTTGGGGAGGCAGAGACGTAGATGGGAAGATATTATTAAAATGGATTTGAGGGAGATGTGATATGATAGAGACTGGATTAATCGCTCAGGATAGGGACCAATAGCGGGCTTATGTGAGGGCGGCAATGAACCTCCGGGTTCCTAAAAGCCAGTAAGTAAGTATTGTACATGTGCTTATGAAAGAAGCCGAAAGGAAATGCATATTAATTTATTTTGAAAATTTCGGATTATAGGTTGTTATTTTATTCTACGTAAAGATTAATTTTTTGGTCCTACAGAATTTTTCTTCTCTAACATTCATTTTATTTTAATGTTTGATAAATTAGTTGTCTTTCTTTGGAACGTCACTGTACAGCACCAGCAGACTGGACTGGACTTGGTTTTTATGTACACATGTCTCTCCTTCTACCGACTCCCATCCACCTCAAACACAGTGACAAAGCTGCCTATAGTATGGACTTAGTAAACTTATTCTATCGGGTCCAAAATCTCGATGTCTGGTTATTAAACTCAGAAGAAAGGGAATGGCCAACTTGATAGGTTCGATCAGTGCGCGCGCGCTCCTCCGGAGCGGGAGAGCGGTGTTTACCTCTCGCCGAAACGGAGAGGAAGATACGTCAGAATGACATAGACTTGCTATGGGTAGAGGAGGGAGAAACGACCACTCAGTTATATCTAGTGGAGTGCAGTGTGTAGGCCTATTCTCAGTAACTGTTTCACGTTGCTTACCTACTGCTACAGTACAGTATGGAGGAATCTAAAAGACGGAACATAACATTTAACGATTTACAGCTCGAACTTATTGATCTTCAATGTGATCTAAGGTCTAAAGATCGTTTGAATAATACTACTAGCCTGCTTGAGTTTCACAAGACTAAACATTAGCAATAATATCCACGACTACACAGGCTGGCTGTGAAAATGATTGCTATGTTTGGCTCAACATTTATATTTGTGAGCAAATGTTTCCTATAATCAACATCGAACATCTGTAACTGATGTTTCATTACGATCAGCAGGCTACTGTTCCTTTCAGCTGCCAACAGCATAAAACCTCGTTTTGATGTACTGATAAATAAAAATATAACAAAATGATATTGTAAATTTAAGTAGCTATAGAATTTCTATTACTTCTGTAAAAGAAATATTTCTTTATTAATTAATAACAGTCCAAGATAATTTTACAAACACTGAAAGGGAATTCATTTCATAAGCATTCGTAATAGTACTTCCTTTTGAGATCCACCTCTTCTTCCAGTCCACCCTTATACAGAGCGCAGTTAATATCTGCATTCCGCTCATGAGCTGTGAGCCGGCTCGGAGAGCGCAAACCTTGTGCAGGCCTGTTCTAGAATGTTTCTAAGTTAAAAAGAAAATTCCAACATCAATCTCTTAAGAATAGTTAGAAGCTGTACTGAATTTATTGGTAGGAAAATATATATTTAGTACAGTTTTTACAAGTATGAGATTTAGATTTTGGGAGAGCAAATCTGAACGGCATGTCCTCTTTTAAGATCAAGACATTGTTGCGAATTGTACAATATAGGCTATTTGAGGAGATGTCGACTGTGATTATATATGCTCCAGACAACTCCAAGTCAAAAGATACATACTGTCTGCAGTGTTGCCAACTCGTGAAATCAAATGTCACCAAATCATAATACAAAAATCACCAGAAAATCACTAAAATTTACATTTTTCAGATTTCACTTATATGGTAAAATGTTTGTGTTAATATAGCCTACAAATAAAGGATACGTCCCATTAGTCACGAATTATAATCCTATCTTAAAACTTACAACATTTACTGTTCTCCCTCCTCTTCAAAGACAACATCCTCCTCTCCAGAAGTTGTCGCTCAGGGGCGTATATGACTGTAGGGTATCAATTTGTTTAATTATATCTTCTGGTAAACTATAACTATGGCAGCATTTGTTGACTCTTTTCAAGCCGAATTTAATGCACGTAATAGCATGAAGTGTTTCAATTGTCATTCTACAGGGGCATCATTTTATTTTTACTTCTACTAACGAAGTTCCAACTGTCCTCCATACAGAACCCAGGCCGCAGTACTGAATTAGTGATTATAGTACGTTTCAGAAATATGTTCGAGTTTTCCAGTGACGAAAACTTCCAATATTGAATCATATTTCCTCACAGGTACTGTCGTCCGTTTGCCTACGTCGCATTCCGATTTCCCCTACCTGCTTCTGCTCGCTCCATTGTAAAGATTAGTGGCTGGGCTTTCTTAGCTCTTTTCTGAAAACATTAATTTCTCTTAGGAATTAATTGGACGTCTACGTAATATTATGCAACTGTTTAAAATAACATAAATAAAAGGGGCTCGTTAAGTAATTAACTATCACGTGATTCCCCCCTTTCTACGATCCTGCGACATAACCACTTGGACGGACAGTAGATAGTATGTCTGAGTAATTTTATCTGTGCGGGTCGGGCAGAAGTGAAGACTGAATTTACAGCACGTAAGGTACTCTTTTATAGAGTAGGTACAGAATTATTTCAACATGAGTTACTAAGTATGAAGGACGAAACTGGTAATTGGAATTAGATGTAATAGTCTATAGTGCGATAATAGGCACAAAAGAACTGAAGCCTGTATCGAAATGAACGGCCACCATTTTCAAGAATGTGTTTAAATATCCATATTATGATTATTTTTAAATTTAACTTCATTCTCTATATTGTATGCTAATGTGCTGTAGACAGTATAATATACCCTGCATAATGAATACGTTCGCATGGATAACTCAGTTCGTGAGTAAAAACACTTATTTTTAATAGTGTACTGTATTTTGATTAAACAAAACCTAAAATTACTTTACGTAAATGGATGAACTACTTTTCTTCCCTCCTGTACCTAGTAAAGTGATTTGTTTGTATTTTACGCCAGTATCACCGAACTCCAGTCGTGGAAGGAGGTAGCAAACGGTGTTTTTGGGTCTCAATCATTAATCCAAAGGTATAGCCAGGTTAATATTAAAAATGTTAGTAAAAATAAAATGATGTCCCTGTATTTACGAAATTACTTTTGGTCAAAAGTCACTACACTGAACACACGTTCAATATCGGCAATTAAGTGTGGAAGAGTTAGAAATGAGAAAGCAACAGTATCACTGAACGCAACATTGCACTACTTTAAGAAACAATGTACGGTACGAATTTAAAAAGGCCGTTGTATAGCTAAACGCTCCGGCGACTGACTAACAAAGCGAACTGCTAATGAAACAAAACTACGATGCGTTGACTTATGTACCTCTTGAAACACTAAGTCATGCCAAAGTTTTCCCGATCAATTAATATTTGAGGTTAATTAAATGAAAAACCAGAATAAATGAAATAATTTTATTTATCACCAGATTTACTTTAAAATCACCAGAATTTCGACATGTCGCTAAATGACATTTCTTGGCACCAAATGGCTTCCCAAAAACACCAGATCTGGTGACAAAATCGCCAACTTGGCAACACTGATTGTCTGAGCGCCAGCTCTAAAACAGTACGATATGAGGAAGTGGGGAGCGGGGGGATGTGACTCAGCACGGCCAGCTGTGTATGGATATTTCCTCCGTATTACAAACATTAGCTCAAACACCATTACCCGCTTATCCCTTCCACACCGCATTCCTGCCGCAGTGTATATTTTTAGCCTAGTATAGTACAGTCTTACGTCATCACCACCTTATCGGTACCACTACATTCTTGCCGCGGTTTCAGAGCTGGCGCTCAGACAGTACAGACTTCAATGACAAGATAACTGGGATCTATTATCGTCTCATTCAACTCAAGTTTACACCTCTCCACACGTGTTTGTTATTCTCCGCGCTAATCAGTATCGTTGATATAATATTTATATAGGGACATCATTTTATTTTTACTAACATTTTTAATATTAATCTGGCTATACCTTTCTATTAACGATTCAAACAGGAAACACCGTTTGCTACCCCTTCCATGACTGGAGTTCGATGCTACTGGCGTAAAATACAAATCACTTTACTAGGTATAGGAGGGAAGAAAAGTAGTTCATCCAATTATGTAAACTAGGAAATATCACAATTTTGAGTTTGATAATTTTCATTAGGCTTTTGTTTAATCAAAATACAGTACTGTATTACCACTTAGTGTTTTTACTCACCAACTGAGCTATCCATTCGGACGTATTAATTATGCAATGTATATTGTACTTTACAGTACATTAGCGTACAATATAGAGAATGAAGTTAAATTGAAAAGTAATCATAATATGGATATTTAAACACATTTTTTTAAAATGGTGGCCATTCATTTCGATACAGGCTTCAGTTCTTTTGTGCATATTATCACACTATAGACTATTGTACCTAATTCCAATTACCAGTTTCGTCCTTCGTACGAGTAACTCATGTTGAAATAATTCTGTACCTACTCTATAAAAGAGTACCTTACGTACTGTAAATTCAATCTTCACTTCTGCCCGATCCGAAAAGATAAAATTACTCAGAAATGCTATCTACTGTGCGTTCAAGTTGTTTTGTCGCAGGGTCGTAGAAAGGGGTGTGAATCACGTGACAGTTAATTACTTAACGAGGCTCTCTTATTTAAGTTATTTTAAACACTTTTATAATATTACGTAGACGTCCAATTCCTAACAGAAATTAATGTATTCAGAAAAGAGCTAAAACAGCCCAGCTACAGAAGCAGGTGGGGAAAACCGGGATGCGACGTAGGCAAACGGACGACAGTACCTGTGCGAAAATATGATTCAATATTGAAAGCTCTTTCGTCACTGGAGAACGCGAACATATTTCTGGAACGTACTATACTCCTAACTCACTACTGCTTACGCGCTCTCGGCTCTCTGTCATGAACAGTTGGAAGTTTACTAGTAGAAGGGGTGGGAGTGAAGTACATTCAAAAACTCAGATACAATAAAAATTGAAGTAAAAATAAAATGATGTCCCTGTAGCACCTGTGTGCCAATTCGCAGAAGAGCGACGAACATAATAATATATCGATCGTCCAGTTCAAAAGTGCGAGAACTTAGAAATTGCCATTTTTTAGTTATTTATACTACTGAAAGCCCTTTTCGGAGCTCTTTCCGATTCAGTATTGAGATAAGTCATATTTACAACCAAAAAGAAAAAAGAACTAAATAAACTGGTTTAGAAATAATTATAACTATGGACTTTACTAATTCATTATTAGTACATTTCGAAATGTATTAATAATGAACTGGAAGACTGTGATATACTCGTCCTGAATGCTGACTCGTTTCTAATTGTCGTGGTTATGAACCAGAACTCTGTTCCTTTCTAGGTGATTTATTTGAAACTTTCAACTGAAGATATCTCAAAACTTGTTTTTTTGAGTTGTCGCACTTTTGAAGTAGACGATCGATATGTTGTATCGTTGTGGCAAACCTTGTGTTGTCACATACGTAATTCAGTTACATTCGGGATAATTCGGCAACATTCCAATCACCATGAGCTAGCCGAACATAAAAACCACATTGTGACAAAATTGCCATTATCTGTCACAGCGAGATAAATTGCCATCTCCACCCAATATGTGATGGCGGCTGTAATTATACGACTATAAAGGCAATGAGAAAAATCAGCCGAACACAAAAATCACACTGTCATAAAATAGCTATTATCTGTCACAGAGATATTTTCGGAGCTGTGGCGGAAAAACTCTGTCACACTTCACACTACATCTGATAATAGTAAGGTTAACTCGTCTGTACACGGATTTACCCAGAATGACGATTAAATCGGATGTTACTACTTGCACAAATATTATAGCCTACCCATTTCCAAATCAACAGTAACCGTTAATCCTTTTGAGTAACCTATGATACCACGAGCATTCATACTTCCAAAGGATTTTATGTTGAATTAAAAAAAGTAGGCCGCAATTGTATCAAGCACACGCCTAGCAACCTTGGGAAGTACAGTCCATCTACAATTGGGCCCTACGTCAGAGCAGTGTCTTCGACGTTACGTGGATAACCGCGGTAGCTATGGTGGGGAAGTGTGGTAATCTTATTGTAGACCTTGGAACTAGAAACAGTTGACAAGTGAACACCAACGTGTCAGGAAGTTACATGGTGAGTAAAAATATTATATTACTAGCTCTTCTTGATGTACTCAATGCCTCAAGTAGGAAGAAAGGCTACAGAATACATTTCTCACGCAATGGTAATATAATTCAAAATCTGAAATCTTGTTAAAATAATGGTCATCCCTGATATTAAGAAAATGAGTGGTTTTTCTCTCTTACAGAAATTCAATGAAGTAAAATTTTGTTATATTATCAACCATAATGGAGACGCTTGGATGAATGACGCAAGTCAAATGTCGCTATTAGTTAAAAAAATTCTTATAGCTCAATCCCTTTATTAAAATAACTAATATATTAACTGTAGGTTATTAAATTATCCACCATCACATTCTTACACATTCCTTTAAACCAGACGTCTCAATAGGGCCTTCTCGGAGCACTTCCTCCTCTCTCTCTCTCTCTCTCTCTCTCTCTCTCTCTCTCTCTCTCTTTTAATGTAAGAGTGGAACAAGATGCGGGACCAGCTCGTGTATCTCCGGATGACGTCATTGACCGCGACATTTGAATAGACATCTGCAACCGCTACGGTGTTGTGTCCATCTCCGAGGAAAGAATGTCCTTATTACCGCAAATGTACGAAGAAATAAAAGCCTTCATAGGGAAAGTGAAATTGTGGGAGTAGGAAGTTTCAATGGGTAACTGTTGCTACTTTATTAATCTAAAATTGTTACCTAATTTGAATAAAGACCAGTGTAACAAATATAATGAAGTACTGAAAAGAATTTGAGACCAGATTTGAGATTTGAATAATTCTAATTTAAAATAATTTTTTTTGTAAATTTCTAAGATGTTTTGGTTATTTTTAATTATTGAAAACAATTCGAAAATATTATTTAATTATTATTGTAATTAATACATTAATATTGCCGTATCATAAGAATACGTACTTTAACAACCAACAAGTTTAATTGTAATTTTATTATTATTATTATTATTATTATTATTATTATTATTATTATTATTGTTATTATTATTATTATTATTATTATTATTATTTAATTGATTTTTATTTTATTAAATATAGTATAAACTTGAAGAAAAAAAAAAGAGCGATATCAAAACCATTTACTAGAAATGAAGTATTGTTGTTTAGTCAACTGTCCGAAGACAGGTCTGGACCTCACAAGTGATACCAACAAGGCACCACTTATGAGGCAACTAGGCCAGGAGATAATGGGGTAATAGGGTAGGGTGAAATTGTGGGAGTCGCAAGTTTCAGTGGGTAACTGTTACTACTTTATTAATCTAATTTTGCTTAAATAATTATGTAGCATGTATGGTTCTTCATGCTTCAGATGTCTTCTTTTTACTCATTCATATATAATTAGAAAATAAATGTATTATTATTATTATTATTATTACTGCAAACTACTTCAGAAATTCCTTCCGAAAACAACCGTCTATTGTGACAGTACAAACAACTCAAAAATGCTGCTTTGTGGCATTTCTCCCGCGACAGTTAAAACTTAGCTCGCTCATGCTTGTAACAGGAATCAACGATCGGCTATCTTCGGATATTGCGCTTATCTCTTCAGCTGACTACGCTATCTACACTTACTCTCTGTAACAACTTTTATGCGTTGGCCTTGAGACGCCTGCTTTAAACAATACATATAAGGTTCGTTAACTTATCCACCAATACACTCTTTTAGATTCCTCTACAGTCCAGTGTTCCGCAACCGGTGTGCCTCTACAAGGTGAAAGGTGTGACGCGAACTTCTACCTGTTATTGTAAAAAATTAACAAAATGAATTAAAATTAAATTCATCTCTCTGCTGATACAATTAGCCGCGAGATAGTGGCATGTCCAGAGACATCCAAGACATTATGAAGGAGAAAATACAGAGCAGTCAGACGTTCTCACTTCAGATCGACGAGTCCATCGACATTAGTGGTCACGCACAACTTCTTTCCTACATTCGGTACATTCATGGGGATGTAATTGCATTTTTTCTTTTTGTGCAAAGAAGTGCCCGAGCGAGGAACCGGTGAAGAAATATTTTGTACAGGGACATCATTTTATTTTTACTTCAATTTTTATTGTACCTGAGTTTTTTAATGTACTTCACTCCCACCCCTTCTACTAATGAAGTTCAACTGTCCTCCACACAGATCCAAGACCGCATATACAGTCATAGTAGCCTTACGGTCATAGTAAATAGTACGTTCCAAAAATATGTTCGCGTTTTCCAGTGACGAAAGAGCTTTCAATATTGAATTATTTTCGCACAGGTACTGTCGTCCATTTGCCTACGTCGTATCCCGGTTTCCCCCACCAGCTTTTATTCGCCAGCTAGTGGCTGGGCTGTCGACTTAGCTCTTTTGTGAGAACATTAATTTCTGTTAGGAATTGGACGTCTACGTAACATTATACAACTGTTTAAAGCAACTTAAATAAAAGGGCCTCGTTAAGTAATTAACTGGCACGTGATTTCCCCCTTTCTACGACCCTACGACATAACCACTTGGACGGACAGTAGATAGTATGTCTGAGTAATTTTATCGTTTCGGATCGGGCAGAAGTGAAGATTGAATTTACAGTACGTAAGGTGTCTTTTATAGAGTAGGATAGAATTATTTCAACATGAGTTACTAGTACGAAGAACGAAACTGGTAATTGGGATTAGGTACAATAGTCTATAGTGCGATAACATGCACATTATAACTGAAGCCTGTATCGAAATAAATGTCCACCATTTTAAAAAATGTGTTTAAAAATCCATATTATGATTATTTTTAAATTTAACTTCATTCTCTATATTGTACGCTAATGTGCTGTAGACAGTATAATATACAATGCATAATGACTACGTCCGCATGGACAGCTCAGTTCGTGAGTAAAAACACTCGTTGTTAATACAGTACTGTATTTTGATTAAACAAAAACCTAATGAAAATGATCAAACTCAAAAGTGCAATATTTCCTAGTTTACGTAAATGAATGAACTACTTTTCTTCCCTCCTATACCTAGTAAAGTGATTTGTTTATATATTACGCCAGCATCATCGAACTCCAGTCGTGGAAGGGGGTAGCGAACAGTGTTAATCCAAAGGTATTGGCAAGTTAATATTAAAAATGTTAGTAAAAATAAAATGATGTCCCTGTATATCCTAACATACGGAGCGCCCATTGTCTCATTCACCGCGAAATCATTGTTGCTAAGTCTTTGCCATCTCCTCTGAAAATTGTGATGCACGGCGTAGTAAAAGTTAATATGTTATTGTCATTTTCAACTACATATATGTGTGGACTGGGCTTCTTGACGTTAACTGAAATTAAAACATTAAAGAGGGAGAGACGCAGCTAATGTCTTTCACCAGGCAGATTGGTTTAAAACTGGACATAACGGTACAGATAACAACACAGTAGGTATATCTATCAGGTAGATCACATTCCTATTCTATTTAAACTGACTATTACACTTTTACTACGTCACACTACTTTTGACCAATAAAACTGTATGAAAGGACGTCTTTCAACCAATCATGGCTGCTTATCGCACAATTTTATCGCATTCATAGCATTTGTTTAATTTTATCGCGTCCCTAGCATTTGTTTATTTTTATCACTACCCTATTATTTGTTTCTTTGTTTGCCAACATTTCAAACTGCACTGGTCTGGACGTCAAAAAACAGAAAATTACAAACCACTCCAGTCGATGCACAGCACTTTCAAATAAGACTCGCATTGGCGTTCAAGAACAAGAATTAATTAAGATCACTGGTCATATATGAAGAGCACCATTCGGAAATCCTGAATAAGTTGAGGGATACACCCTGTACATCAACGAGTTTACTTCTTTTATGCACACATCCAATATAACATCAACTGAACCACCAACCACTAAAACATTCAAATTTGAAAATTGTACTTCCAATAATTGTTTCCTTTAAAATTATTCATGTTTATTTTTTATTTCATCATCGTTAATTAAAACGTTTCTTGTTTATTTCATCATCCCTAATTAAAACTTTTCTAACACTTGTTTATATTATTTAGGTTATGTTTGTTATAGCTTCTGCTATATGATATTATGGATAGTCACGTATCAGAGATTGTTTAATATTAAGATTTATTGAAAATCATGTGTCAAGTGACGTTGATTACTGGGATCCGGATGATTGAAGTGGAATGCAAATGTTTTAATAAAAATGAAACTGAATCGACAAAGCCATCTTGACTAGTAACCGTCCACAGAGTTCAATAAGATTCCATAGTTGGCACAACTGATAACAAGAATACATAATCATAAAACACTACTGCCATCTAGCGTAATGTTCAGATGGTACAATAATACATTTGAAGACAGTTGTATTTTCGTAAGCCAATTAATATTTTATTGTATTGGAGTACTTTGTTACTTCTAATCTTTATATACTTTCTTCTAATCGTGTAATAGTCAATTAAATCCCAATCGAGGTTTGATTTTCTCTAGATAAATCAAAACCTCTGGTGAGATTACTGTTGAAAACATGGAGGGGCGACCACACTATTTGAAGAAATGTAAGAACCTGTCTATGGCGGGACCTTTGGATAGATTCTGATTTATTTTTTACAAAAATACAAAAATGTCTCAAAAAATGTAATTTCGTTCTCATTTCACAGAAAGATATTTTTCGCATTTTGTACTCGATTTCGCATTTTTTTTCGCAAATTAAAACACTGCAGTCATGTACTTAACATGCTTTTAAACGTAAAATTATTTATTTTGACAGCATTTGGCCACATATCGCATTTTTCGTGATTGTGAAAATGTACCATCTCTGTTGATTATCTATGAATTTACTTAAGAAATTCTTGCTTGATATTACGTCCATTTTCGGCTTTTAACGTGGAATGTAACCTCATTCCCACCGTTACCATACGTTGCATTTTTTGTAGGCCCATAGCTTGGCTGATGAACTGTATATGTGTAAATTCAATAATAATCAGTATAGCTCAACTGATGAATTCTTCCTGCATCTAAATTGAAATAATTTGCATGATAATTATATAACTATTATCAATTTTTGTTTATCTGAACTAAATGAATTGTTTATGCTTTTAAATTGAATTAATTAACTTGTTATGTATTATATTTTTATAAATCAAATAATGAATAATTGTTTAGGTTTGTAAAGTGAATCATCTACTGTATTTTTTTGTAAGGCCCCCAACGTAGCTCAGTCGGCAGACTCGCTAGCCTGCTGATTCGGAGCTGCGCTTGGTCTTGGGTTGGATCCCCTTTTGGGTTGATTATCTGGTTGTGGTTTTCCGAGGTTTTCCCCAACCATAGTGCGAATGCCAGGTGATCTGTGTTGAAACCTCGGCCTCACTTCATCTCGCCAAAAAAATATAATCTTACAAGATTTTGACTTGTTTCACATCTTAAAGCTTCAATGCTAATGTAAGATCTATGGAATACAATAAATGAAATGAAAATAAAAAAACTACATATAAAAGGAGCCTAATTCAGAGTGGAGAGAAGTAAAAGAGATATCCAAATAAACCAAACTGTAGTTTAGAATACAGGAACGAACATTTCTGATATGCGCGATTTGAGCGGTAAGTAGAGTAAAGTGATGAATAGGGATCGGAAGCTTAGGAATATGCCTATTTTGTTTGAATATACGTATTTTGAGGCTGTTGATTTATGTATACGAATCATGAAAAACCGAATGTTGTGGTGAAGTTTTATATTGCCTAGATATGCCTTTTTTTTAGTTTGTGCCTTTTTGTTTTTATTTGTTATTTTTTTCCTTTTCTGTATAGGCATATATGCAGTAGTTAACACCACTCATTATTAATTATTTTGCTTGAAACTGAAAAAAAAAAAAACTGATAGATCTTATAATATACAAAGATTTCGGACACAATATTGTGATGGAATTCTTAAGACCCTCTACCTAACTACAGTAGAACCTCTATTATCCGTGGTAATGAAGGGGGTGGACTGAACGGTTAATCGAAAAAATCGGATAATCCGTACCATAAAAAGTTTTCATGAACTAAGTACATAATATTTTCATAATTTCTTCCATGGTCTTTTCTTTTAATACGCTAGGTATTGGATCAGAAGTTCAGTGATTTAAGTCTGTTTTTTTTTACAATTCATGTTTGATTTTCTCATAAGTCAGTTATTAAAACATTACTTATTGTAATTAAGTCTGGTTTTCAATGACGGGTTTTTAATGGGCAAGGAAGCTCCTTGTGACGACTGTCTGTGGAAAGATAGGAATAGTGAAGGTCTCATTTTGTAGATTTACAAATTTTATAGCCTACAGTTTAATTTTTTTTTTTCATTATCCTAAATCGCGCATAGTTGTAATTCCTACCTCGTATTGTGATGTGAGATGAACCACATTTTCTCTTCCCAAACCACTCAGTTACTTGCACTTTTCCCGGTAGTACAACATGTTTTCTTTTGAAATTTGTAGAAGACATTTTGTATAGGAGTTAAACAATACGGCCACTCGAAGAGTAGGCATAAGGTTTGTAAAGGGTAAAGGTTTGTAAAAACACTCTGTAGAAAAAAAATCGTACTAATAAAATGTACAGTACTTCATATTTTTTTCTGCGAGAGAGAAAGACAGTCGGATAATCCACCAATCGGTTAATAAGGTGACGGATAATCGAGGTTTTACTGTAGTCCCATCGTTCATACCGACCAGTCACAGTCTTGAGTTCAGATAATTTAACGGTTTACTTCATTATCTACCCTTCTCCTGCATAACATAGACGACGTATCTGGTTGAAGCACACAGTCTAGGATTATCTTTGTGTTTAGAGAGAAGTTACCTGACACTCTCCTACCCCCTGAGCCTATTGTTACAAGGTGGGGGACATGGTTGAGAGCAGTAAAATACTATGCGAATAACTTTGAGCAAATAGCACTAATTGTTAAGGAATTTTCAGAGAATGATTCTCTGTCAATCAAAGAAGTTCAGTGTGTGATTCAAGAAAAAGGACTTAAAGAAGACTTAGCATATATCGATGTGCATTTCACTTTTGTAGCAGCTACCATTCAACAACTGGAATCCAGCAGTCTGTCATTTTGTGAATCCATGTCCCTGTTTTGAATGCAAATAACAGATTATGTGTAGCTCCTGGCAAGTATGCTGCTGAAGTATATGAGAAGCTAAAAAGTGTTATTTCAAGAAATCCTGGATATGAAACCATTCATTCTGTGTATAAAGTTCTAAGTGGGACCGGTGGTGAGCTTCCTGAAGGGTTTAATGTAGCCAGGGTAGTACTGTATAAGCACGTTCCAGTCACTTCAGTGCATGTTGAGAAATCCTTTTCGGCATATAAACAGATTTTGTCCAATAGACGTCACAAGAGCGAGTGTTTTAATCTTGAAAAGTTACTTGTTGTGTACTGTCATTCAAATTATGAACATGCAGACGAATCAGTGTACACTAAATCAAACATTCTGTAGGACAAATACAACTTATCTAATTTTTTTAAGTCGTCATACAGTGTTATGTTAATTTGCTGTGTATACATAATGAACAAAAATGCGAATACTGGCATTTAATTAAAACATCGTGTAAGAAAATAGCCCAAATTATTGTGTGTGGAATAAATTTTCAGTGGTTAATTTTCCCTAAATTTTTATTTTTAGTGCCTTTTAGGTGCCTGGAATACAATTTTTAGTGCCTTTTTTGGAGCCTAAAATACCATTTTAGTGCCTTTTTAGGAGCCTAAAACATCATTTTTTAGTGCCTCAACTTCCGATCCCTAGTGATGATATAGGAGTGGTAGAGGGAACTGACAATAAAGAGGGGTAAAAGGCGATAGTGAACGGTCATAATTCGAGAAAGACACATCGTACAGCCTTCGTTTTGATGCCAATCGATTATGCTAGAAAAATAACAATGTCTAAAGTTTAGAGAAGTCTGAATGAAAATAATTTTCAAGTGTTGTGCGCAAAATCCAATATCAGTGAAAGTCGAATTATATTATCATTATAAATCTCAATGTAAAGCTAACAATGATAAATAAAATATTGTAAGAAAACGGACACTGTAGTCTCATTCTCAGTGAACCCTCCATACGTATTCTACACGGAAACTTTGCGGCTGTGTCAATGTTATGATGGCTGCAGGCAATGTGATCTTATTTCTTCCGTACTTTATGAATTTAATTTGTTACCTTTTAAAACTTCATTGTTCGCAGTAAAAGCCCCTAACACGGAACAAAGATGCCGATAGATCTTTACTATATGCCTCTGAGTGCACCATGCCGTTCAGTTATGATGGCTGCCAGCGCCCTGGGGGTTGAATTGAACTTAAAATTCTTAGATTTGTTCAAAGCAGAACAAATGACCCCTGATTTTCTCAAGGTAAGATTCATCATTATTATTATTATTATTATTATTAT
Source organism: Periplaneta americana (assembly GCF_040183065.1). Lineage (NCBI taxonomy): Eukaryota > Metazoa > Arthropoda > Insecta > Blattodea > Blattidae > Periplaneta > Periplaneta americana. The sequence continues at coordinate 120,231,056 of NC_091129.1, forward strand.
TATTATTATTATTATTATTATTATTATTATTATTATTATTATATTGTCCACACCTGTGGAGTAACGGTTAGCGCGTCTGGCCACGAAACCAGGTGGCCCGGGTTCGATTCCCGGTCGGGTCAAATTATCTGGTTGAGGTTTTTTCCAGGGTTTTCCCTCAACCCAATATGAGCAAATGCTGGGTAATTTTCGGTGCTGGACCCCGGACTCATTTCACCGGCATTATCACCTTCATCTCATTCAGACGCTAAATAACCTAAGATGTTGATAAAGCGTCGTAAAATAACCTACTAAAATAAAAAAAATATATATTATGTTTTTTAATCTTGTTATTTATTGCAGAAACAGCAGCGATAAATAGCTACATTTCATTGTGTATAAGAAATGTGTTTCTGTTAATTCTGCCAAAATAAACTTGTGGAAATTAAAAGAGTTGAATTATCATTAAATAATCTCGCATAAAAGGTATCCGAATATCTTACTTAATACAAAAATTAATGAAGAAACAATGTGACACAAATTCAAAATGAGGTTAGTACTGTATCATTTTATTTTAAATTAATCATCACTACTTCTGACTACACGAGGAAATATATATTTTTAGTTTTGTGCTAAATAATTAAGGAGCCAGAATAACCTATCAAAATATGTAATAAGAAACGCTTTTTTGAGTTAGAGTAAACTTGCTAGATTTTCCCAATCATCTGTCATACATTCTCTTTTACTGTCATTAATAATCTTCTTCTACTGCATGCTTTAGACTAATTAGCCTGTTGCGTCTCCAAATTGGTCTATCCATCTCTTATGAGGTCTTCCTATATTTCTTCTCCCCCTTGGTTTATACCTCAAAGCTTTTCTTGGGTATCTTTCTTCTAGCATACGTTGTACGTGTTCTAGCCATTTATTTCTATAATCCACAATTCTTTCATTTATATTGTATATATTTAGCTCCTTTCTTATCGTTTCCTTTTTTATTCTAATTTCTCTTGTTACTCCAATACTGATCTCAAAAATCTCATCTCCGTTGCGTGAATTCTACTTAGGCTATATCTGTCTTATTTAATTTCCAGCTTTCGCTGCCATATAGACATATGGGTGTAGCCATTGTCTTAGAAAATTTAATCATTGTGTTCTTTCTTGTTTTATTTTTAAGTGTTCTCTTTATCGTGCCACGTAGCTGATTAAATCGTTCTATTTTATGTAGGACATCTACTTCATCTTGACTTGATATCTTACACCCAAGATAGTTAAAGCTTCCAACTTGTTCAATACTTTGTCCATCAATGACTATTTTCAATCTCACTGGAGTGTTGCCTCTAAAAACCATAATTTTAGTTTTATTAGGCGCGATGATCATGTTATATTCCTTTCCTATTTCGTTTAATACATGTATACTTTTTATAATGTATCTTCATTATCAGAAAGAATCACTAGGTCGTCTGCATATAAGAGTGTCATGATTTTTTTTTATTCCAACTATCCGCAATGTTTAATTGCTGTTTCCATTGCCGGATAACATTGTCAATGTATAAATTAAATAAAAGCGGGGATAATGAACACCCTTGTCTAACACCCATATTAATATCCTCTTCTAAAATAGGACCGGTTGATTGTTTTATACAGATTTCAGTGTTCTTGTAGCTATTCTTCAATATTCTTACAAGATGTCGACGGATACCTCTTTTTTCTAATATGTTCCAGAGCTCTCTTCTAATAACTTTGTCAAACGCTTTGGAGTAATCGACAAACAGTAAATGTGTTTCACAATTTTATAATAATTATTAGATGAATTATATAATATGGGATGATTCCGTACTAAATGTAACAATTTTTCACCCATATCGTTGCTGAACTCAGATGCCATTTTTGTAACAATTCCGCCGTCAGATGCCGGAACAGTTGACGTCTATTCAAGTGGACCGTGACGCAATCTGGTATAGGCTGAGTGTGCGCAGCGGCGTGGTATTTAGAAACCATCATAACGTATTGTCCACAAAAGGTGTCTTTGCGTGGAAACGAAATGCCTTCCCCGCATTACATAGCGGGCCATTTTGAAAATCATCGCTTTAGGTTCGCTGCGTACCCAGGTTTGAAGCAGGCAACCCCACTCGTCCATAAGCTAGCCTCTCCGTGCGTCGCCAGCCGGCGTTCTGGGAGAGCTTTTGAATGATATTTGTCGCCGAACGGTCGCGCTCTTGTAGAAATACAGCACGCTGCACCGTGAACTTAATTCGGTCTATGGTAACGATGACAATAACGTGTGAATTATGGCGAAATGATTCCGAGGTCCAACGCCGACAGATATCCAGCAATTCCGTTCCAATTGGTTAGGAGAAAACCTCGCAAAAAAGCTCCAACAGCATAACTTGTTTCAACCAGGATTTGAACCCGAGCCCACTTGTTTCACGGTGGATCCATAAGTACCTTAGTGTGATTATTTTTCTGTTGCTTGACGTACGTTGCACTGCAAAATTGTAGTTTATCAAAAGAAAAATGTAAATGAAGGGATACGGATGACATTTATTGTTAGCTTACAAAATCAGTTCAATCACTAGCAATCACGCCACAACTAAGGGCCCCATGATCATTATCCGCTCCTCTAAGAGCGAGTCGCATTTTTCACACTTGTACAATACATAAGTGTTTTTATTACAGCTAAATCCACAACACTCTCTGCCGACAATAGTGGACAACGACTTCGTCCTAGGTGAAAGGTAAAATGATTTCTAAACAATTTAAAAATATTTCATTTACAATCTCATTTCAACTACATAGGCTTATCAGGTATGATGAGACAATACAGGCAACTGCAATATTTAATTTAGACTCCTTTCATATTAATATCTTTATAATTCATTTAACATCAGTTATACATAAATTATTTATTGAGGAAAATGAGATGATCATTCCAATAAGAATTCTTGCAATTGTTTATTTAAAATTATTTTATACTCGACCATGCCGAAATGTAGTAATTATACGCCTGGTAGCAGCCCTTTAATGGACCTCATTAAAGTACACCTATTCATTAAAGTTCAGGTGTTCCACCAATCAGAAAACACCATTGTAGCAATATGAAAGCGCAAGTATCGATTATTCTCGGATATGCAATCGAAAGACAATTAGCGAAACGTCACGGAGGCTGGAAATCCAATATCGTCGCAGAAGGTTATGTTCTGTTACTATAATAATTAGCGTTAATTGTAAATAATATTTAAAATAAATTCAATTTGTCATCTCGTTTTTCAATTCTAAATCAATTTCCAGGTTATATCAATATTAATGTTCATCTTATTCTCTAGATTATATCAAGGTCAATGACATTCGTCCCTCGGAAAAAATCAATACTTTCGCGTCTGCGCACATCTCACAATTTAGAAGGTCAGTTCCGCTCTTCACTTAGATAACGATAACATGAGTACTTACGAATAATTTCAAGTTAGAAATATGGTCGAGCATAAAAAGTCGTATGAAATTTGTCTATAATGGTAATTAAGACGCTCGTATGAAAATTATGAAACTCGCTTGCGCTCGTTTCATAAACAAACATACTCGCGTCTTAATTACTACCATTATAGGCTCGTTGCATAATGTGCTATTAAACGATAAAGTATAATCAGAGACGATAAGTTATATTTGTTTAAATTATATAATTCTTTATTTCACTTTCCTTTTACAGAAGGTATTCAGGCACAGTCTTCACAAAAATCGTATTTAAGTGTAATACTTCATTTAACGTCTATTTTAAGCTACAGGGCTACAGTGACGTTAAGATTACGATAAAATTGCAATTGAAGATTAAAAAAAAAAAAGAATCACAGTCCAAAAAAATGCAAATTTGAGATATTGAGCGTGTGGTGGACGTTTGTAGCGGCCATCTACTGAATTAGTTGTTAGTGGAAAAAAACACTATAGTCCTATGTTTTTTTTATTTTACTTCGTTATTTAACGACGCTGTATCAACTACGAGGTTATTTAGCGTCGATGGGATTGGTGATAGCGAGATGATATTTGGCGAGATGAGGCCGAGGATTCGCCATAGATTACCTGACATTTGCCTTATGGTTGGGAAAAACCTCGAAAAAACCCAACCAGGTAATCAGCCCAAGCGGGAATCGAACCCGCGCCCGAACTAGTCCTATGTTATAGGAGTGGAAATTTTCAGTGGTTTTCATAAAACAACCATAGTCCAAAGAATTTTTTTTAGTGAAACATCCATTGTTCAGGACGATGGTAGCATTTCCAAATATCCCACTCATATCATATTGAAACATTCAATTTTAAACTGTAGTAGATTGGCAGTAGGGGAGTAGTGGGTACAGTGAGACACAAAATATTAAGACATATGTATGCAAGTGATAATTCTAGTATTTTTAAAATCAAGTGCAATAGAAATAGACATTAAACCATGGAGTATAATAATACGTAAACAAAAATTTTAATAAAGGACATAATATACAATACGTGTTTGTCAAAAAAATGCAAATGTCTCACTGTTCCCATTCAGGAGGGTACAGTGAGACACCAAAGTGTCTATTAACGGATATTGAAATGATTTACATTTGTTTCAAAAGAAAGGAAAGCTTGCTGTCTCTTTATCTCGCCATGTTCTGTAGGCTTATTTATAATCATTTTGATGTCTGACTTCGAAACCATTGAAAGATCTGGAACATTTGGAAAAGTGAATTTTCCATGACATTTCAAACTTTTGCGAAAAAATTAAATTAATTTTTGGTGACAACAAAGCTTATAATTATAAGAATTTGATGTAATTCTTTATTATTTTTTAACATTTTCTTAAATGTTGTGAATAATTTTTTATTTATGAAACCATTAAAACGTAATGTATTCATTATTTTAAGCTACAATTCCTAAATTGGTTACTAGTATGTTCATTTTTAATGTTAGTTACCGGTAAATGTAATATAATTACAGTTTGTTTTTGCAAATCATTGGTACATGGGAACAGTGAGACGTCACAGTGTACCCTTCAATGGCATGTCTCACTGTTCCTTTTACGCATAGTTCATTTAAAAATGACGCCATCACTTCAAAATTAAAACAAGAAAGACGAAACTTTGTCAAACATAATCTTAAATACCATAGTATTAAGTAACAAAACATTCATATTTATACCTCATTTGTATATCCAATATAACCTTCATTAAACACAAGCCAAAATTTTACTTTTAGAGTGAAAAATTACTAATTATTTTTTCATCACTCACCTTTACAACTAGTATCAAATCTAGTATGAAAATACTGTTACTTTACTCATGCAACATACAACTCCACTGTTACCAACATTTCAACACCAAAATTTACCATCTAATAAAATATGTCTCACTGTTCTCCCTGTCTTACTGCACCCACTTCTCCCCTACAGCTTCTTATGTACGCGACAAAAGCCAACTCAGAGAAAAATACTTTGGCATGTGAATTGTATTAGTTATGGAGTCATATTTAGGTGCAGAAGTAACCCCATGGAAGAAACATAAGCAACGAAAGGAGAAGAAACAGGATATAATAAAGAAAAAGAAGATTAAAGGAGAGGCACACTTCGGCCACAACAGAGAATTCTTTTCTTAAAACAACCTTTGTCCACAGTTACCTATATTTACACGTGTATTTTAATGAGGCTAAGTTATAAATGTACTTCAGTTTTCCCAAGTTTCTGCAACACTTTAAGAAATGGCGTGATGAATTTCATACTTGAAGTGTCAACAACGCCCATGCCAGATAGTTTTTTGTTTCTCCTGAAAAGTTATATTTTTGGACTATGGTTGTTTTATACAAAAAACCCCTTCAATTATTTATGTAGCGTTTCTTCTAAACAACAAGAACTATTCACAGAGGATAAGATAATTTCATACTTTAAGTGTCAACAACGCCCATGCCAGATAGTTTTTGTTTCTCCTGAAAAGTTATGTTTTTGGACTATGGTTGTTTTTCCACAAAACTCCTTCAATTATTTATATGGCGTTCCTTTTAAACTACAAGAACTGTTCACAGAAGATAAGATAATTTCAACTGCTCTTGTTTATATAAAGTTCCTTTTGAACTGAAGAAGCTGCTCACATGCCATAGGATAATAATTTTAATTATATTTTACGTTGCTTTCAAATTTAATATCCTGTTCACCTACAATGATATTATAAATTAATTTATGCTCGACCATGCCGAAATGTAGTAATTATACACCTGGTAGTAGCCCTTTAATGCTCCTCATTAAAGTACACCTATTCATTATACTTCAGTTGTTCAGCTAATGAGAAATCACCATTGTACCATTATAAAACCGCAAGTATCGATTATTATTGGATATGCAATCGAAAGACAATTAGCGAAACGTCACGGAGGCTGGAAATCCAATATTGTCGCAGATGGTTATGTTCTGTTACTATAATAATTAGCGTTAATTGTAAATAATATTCAAATAAATTCAATTTGTTACCTCGTTTTTCAATTCTAAATCAATTTCCAGGTTATATCAATATTAATGTTCATCTTATTCTCTAGATTATATCAAGGTCAATGACATTCGTCCCTCGGAAAAAAAAATCAATACTTTCGCGTCTGCGCATATCTCACAATTTAGAAGGTCAGTTCCGCTCTTCACTTAGATAATCATAACATGAATACTTATGAATAATTTCAAGTTAGAAATATGGTCGAGCATAAAAAGTCGTATGAAACTTGCCTATAATGGTAATTAAGACGCTCGTATGAAAATTATGAAACTCGCTAGCGCTCGTTTCATAAACAAACATACTCGCGTCATAATTACTACCATTATAGGCTCGTTGCATAATGTACTATTGTTTATTTCATTTAATTTAGCTTTTAATTTAAAGAGGATGCTCAAATACTACAATTTGATCATCTTAATTTTAAAGAATTTACATTCTTATTAGACCAAGGAGGCTGCTCTCAAACCATAAGATGGTAATTCTGCAATGCTTGGGAAAAGTGCCATAAGTCAGTTTCCACAAACATTTTTATTAATTTATTGACAACTTACGAAACATCTGCTTGCTAGGGAAAAGAGACATAAGTATTTCTGCTTTAGAATAATTCACACAGAAGAACATAAAATCCACATAAACTAGTGTGAAGACAGTTTTTCCTTCTCCTGACTGAATTTGTTTTAGTCACTTGACTATTCCGAGCAGTATTTTGATTCAAACATAGCAGTGCTCTGTACAGGTCCCTGTACCACCCTAAGTTGACGCAAACAACACTTCTATAGCACGCGACGTAGTTAACTTCATAGGTTCGGTGTCCGAACTTCCATCCTTACTGGTCACATACAGATTATAATTTTAACTCTTTGCTTTTATTTTACGTTCCTTTTGAACAAAACAGACTGCTCACTATCTTCTTCTGTACTGATGTAATACGTTCGCTAACGCTTGATTTCACAGCCGCGCCATCATCTGCTACCTGGCGGATCAGTACGGCAAGGACGACTGTCTGTATCCTAAGGACCCCAAGAAGAGGGCTGTAGTCAACCACCGACTGTACTTCGACGCCACAACTCTCTACCAGAGATTTTTGGACTATTACGTAAGTGCATTGAAAATGTGCAATACGGTCTGTATTTCATCAACATGGGATAAATAACCGTATTTCATGGCATGAGCCTGCAGTCTTGGACTTCTCAAGTTTTAAAATTTCTATCCTCAGTTACCAATTTCAGATCCGAGAACATTGTTGCCAGATCACTATTACGAATATTCTCTAAATTTCGTATGAAATTCGTTTCTAATATAATACATCTCTACTAAAGCACAATGTAAATATGTAATGGAGGCAGCTGAATGCTGGTTTGCCATAATAAATTTGTTTTAATTAAGAATGAAACACACGAAATTATTGTATTCCAATCATGTATCTGATGATGTCGTGTAGTACGACGAAAACGTTAATACTTAGAATAAATATGTAATATAAAGTTCACACCCATATACAAGATGTTAAGTCAGTGATGTCAACTGGTGCCCATACTGGCAAGCGCGTGCTTTAGAGCTCAGGAGAGCCTGAACGCTTTACAGCGGAAAAGGAAAGAGACAGGCGAGAGAGATAGTATAGGCTATGCCGCTTGGTCGAGCTATATTCAGGGATGGCCAGCACTGATTCAATAGATAAAGGGAAGAGGACTTATTAAAACTGTATCCATGTTAATTTTTAGATTTGTCTGAGAAGTGTAAGTGCATTATAAAAATGTAAGTTTTATTTTTAATGCTCATTTTTCACAAGCGTGCTTTTTTTATTCAAAGGAAATATTTTCTCAACTTTTTGACTGAAAACTGAAATTTTAAGATATATTTATTTAGTAGCCTTACAGGTACTGAAACAATGTTTTCGTAAATTTAATATATTGTAAATACGTATTACTAAAGATAGTGTATTACAAATTTTTTTAAATATTCGCATGGAAATGAATTAACAAAGTAACTACTGTTATATAATAGACAAGAGATATGTGCCCATGTGTTAGAAACGTCAGCTCTATAGCTTCAACAGATTTCGAGAAAATGAGTTAATATTCTGATGATAGGAAGTTGCGAACCAATTCACCTTAAAAGAATGATGCGATAACATTTTTATTATGTAATATTAGTTACAGCTGAAACATATACCTAGGTAACTTTGCTTTGTACTGTAATATTGTTTTGATTAGTTGATTGATTACTTTTATAAGATACCATCAATATCAATTCCAACTTATCACATCATATTCAATCTCTTTCTTTGGGATATCACTTTCTTAATAAATGATGTGTTTCATCCACTTAGTACAATTTAGTTGTACTACTATGGAATTTATGTGAATATTCCTTCTTAACTCTTTATTATGTTATAACGTTTAAAACACAACTGCAATATTAAGAAATTGGTGTTAGTACTTTTGTTTTACAGACAATATAGATAATATTCAACAGAAAGAAGTCATATAAAAATAACGACATAAAAATTTCACATTCCGTCTCAAGTTTGTACACCACTCCTTTCTTAATCCAACACGCTGGTTGTTGTACATAATCCTTCCTCCTTCCATATCAGCGCTTGATGCCCGCGCACGACGTCAAGGTCAGAAAAATGCGCTTGCTTTGACATCATTGTTTTAAGTCATTGACGGAAAATATCAAATCATTTATTGTCTATCAAAGATTTACCTGATAAAATTTCTTCAAAATGAATTCCAAAATTGTCTGTTAATGCCAAATGATTGCTGTTTCTTATTAATTTAGAACAGTTATTGTAAAGTTGTTAATAATTGATAAAGCTTTTTATACTGTTGACGAATTCTTTAATGTAGGGGTGAATGATCTTGTCTTTAATTTGTGATTATATATTTTTTTATTTCTTTTTAAGGAAGTCTACTGTAATCATATTATTTAATGTCCGCAATAAATCTATTTTATTATTATTATTATTATTATTATTATTATTATTATTATTATTATTATTATTATTATTACTATAATTGTTTTTGCTGTGAAGAAATAGCAGAATATCGGTAAGAACAAACGGGAGTATTGAGCGAAAATTAAATAAAGATCATGATTGTTAGCCACAAATTCAATTTCGACTGGCAGGGTTTTGTAAACACGGATCCGCACGACAGAAAATCAATGGTCAAGCCGATCGGATATCATAGCGTCATTTAGTTACTGAAGGTAGAATTTAAATTAAAATATTATGCCTAAATATTGCATCAGTTGGCTTGAAAATTCAATGATCTGTTTGAAGCAACACATATCTCCGTAATGGGATTTTCCTTAGATCTGACAGCACAACGTCATAAGCCCCATTCGTTAAGTCACGTAAAATAGTACTTTTCCACATTCCTAGATTAAAAAAAATTCACCCTGATCAGAATGTTGTCCCTTTATAGTAAGTTAATCCCAATGATTCTGATTTATGTTCAGGGCCAGTTGATATATTTAAAAAACACATTTATGCAAATTTGGTTAATTAAGAAGCTACTACTCTCTCTCCCTCTCCTCTCTCCTCTCTCTCATTATATTCAGTATATTCAGATTATTCAGTTTACTGATTATATATGTTATAAAGCTCTGATGCATATACTGTATTTGTTTTGTATTATTAACTATTTGATTCTTTTTTCTTGTAAAATAAAAATGTCAAGAAGATGCTTTTATAGGCAGTAATGCCTCTTTACGTTCAAATAAATAGATAAATAAATAAAATTAATGGAATAAACCTCTGCACTAATTTTATCTGTTATGATTTCACTTCCCATTGATCACATTTACGTCAGTTAAACCTTTTGAACTATCATAAATGTACAAGTAATAATACTTGACTCGTGTTTGTACCAGGTGCCAATATTGTATCTAGGAAAAGAAGGAGATCCCGCCAAGCTCAAGAGATTCGAAGACGCCTTCGTCATGTTGGAAAAATATCTGGAAGGACAGACTTGGGCTGCAGGCGACCACATCACCATCGCGGACTTCCCTCTCATCGCTACTGTCTCAAGCGCAGAGGTACAATAATCATTAATGATATTGTAAATTTATTTCAACTCAACTTATTCTTCCAACAATAATTCCTTTCTACAATTCACCTTAAACGCTCTCGTCAACAATAGGATTTTCACTCAACACAGTATTCGTTATAGTACTCCACTGACGGCAATGACAATTTACTTGGACTATTACGAACAACACTGAACTGTTAATCTTAACTAATATTTACAAAGCACTATTTACAAATCAGAACTATCAGTTCTCAATTCACAGTTCTTCTAGCTCAGTCACTCGAGTTCACGGTATCTCGAACCACAGACCTTCAGAGACAGTTCACTGTACTCCAACTCAGGTCCCTCCAACTGCGGTCCACTGCACTCGAACTCAGGCCTTCGGATGCTGGCACAGTTGCGGACGCACACTCAAGTCGAACTCCGGTACACAAGACTGGCTAGCTTGCTCTGTTCACTGGCTTACTCACTGAACTAATCATGAATCACACACACACTCCTTCGCGTCCGTAATTTATAACCACAGCAACGTAACCGAGAAACTTCGAATTCGCGATTTTTCCACTTCGACGGGCTTCTGGAAGAGTCGGGAAGGTCCGTTCCCCATTCACTGCGTAAGTAGCAGCTGCGCGCGCAGCCTCCCCTCGCGCGTGGGCCCTTTCCCCTCTCTTCTCCCCGCCGCGCGCCGTCCCTCCGTGCTCCGCGCGATCTGCTCTCTTGCGGAACGCTGGTTGTGAGTTCGAATCTCACGTCGCTATCACAATATCATATTTATGCCAATGGTCACCGTTATCTTCCTATAAATTCGGGGAAGAAGTGTGTTGTTGGCACAGGTATACTACATCAAACACATTCGGTTATCTTCCTCCTACAATTTTGTAACCATTTGTGAGTTATTTTTTTAAAGATTTGTAGCTATTCAATGTTTTTAAATGTTATATTTCAGTAAAGTTGTAGAGTTGGTTTTTAATATATGCTATATGCATGCATACATGCATACATACGTAAGTTACATACATACATAAATACATGCATACATACATACATACATACATACATACATACATACATACATACATACATACATACATACATACATACATACATACATACATACATACATACATACATACATACATACATACATACATACATACATACATACATACTTGTTCTGTTCAAGGGCAGGTCTTTGACTGCAAACCCAGCATTCTCCAATCTTTCCTATTTACTGCCTTCCTCTTAGTTTCCGCATATGATCCATATATCTTAATATCTTCTATCATCTGATATTTCCTTTCTACTAAACTTCAAAGTGTCCCAATAAAATGTAAGCCTATACAAATTTCAGTACGACCGAAATTAAGATGGGAAGATGATGTCTTGCAGGATATTAGAATTAGTAAAATTAGAAATTGGAAGAATTTAGCAGCAAATAGAGAAGTCTGGAAGGACATTCTGAATAAGGCTAGGGGCCCATAATGGGCTGTCATGCCATGTATTATGATGAAATATTTTAATTATGACTATATTATGACGTTTATTTGCACACTTCTGACACACATCCTTTATTCCAGATATTTGGATTCGACATCACCCGGTACCCAAATGTGTCCAGATGGCTTGCCAACGCTAAGAAGTCTATTCCCAAGTATGAAGAATTGAACCATGCTGGGTGTCTCGAATACAAGAAGGTCATGGACGCCAAGATGGTTGTTTTTTGAACATATTCTACAAAAGCCATCTGTTGTTATGAGTTTGAAAACAATTACCCAACCAAAAAATTTATTTGCACACAGCCAGTTACATTAAAATGGTCATTTATATGAAACTTTTATATCATTAAAATACAGGATGGTCCGTTTGGGGAGACATTATAAGAAATAGTATACAATTTGAAAACCCAACAACAATAATCAACACCATAGACCTAGTTAACAAAATAAAACACAAACAAATTCCACACAACACAACATTAGCATCATTTGACATCGAAAACCTATATACAAACATACCGGTAACAGAAACACTTGAAATACTTCGAAAAATGCTTATCAAAAATAGGCTAACATACCACAGACTCACATTGACGAAATTATACACATTACAGAGATTATTACAAAACAAAATTATTTCACACATAACAATAAATATTATACACAAACTGAAGGATTACCAATGGGTTCACCTATATCAAGTATATTAGCTGAAATCTTTATTCACAACATAGAACAAACACACATACTAAACACCGATAACAACAAACACGCAGAGAAAATAATGTACTGGCATCGATATGTAGATGACACAATAGTCTTATATAATGGAAACAAAAGAGAAATAGAAAACCTACATCAACAACTCAACAAAATACATCCCAAATTAAAGCATACAACAGAAACAGAACATAACCAAGCTATAAACTTCTTAGACATCACCATAACCAAAACAAATAACAGACACGAATTCAAAATATACAGGAAACCCACTACAACCACAACACATATACACAATTCATCAAATCATCCCATACAACATAAACATGCAGCTTTCCGTACAATGACACACAGATTAATTAATATACCAATGAACAATGACAACTACACTGAAGAATTAAACACAATAAAATATATAGCACAAGACAATGGATATAACCTAACATAATAGACACACTAAAAAAAAAGGCAAAACAAAAACAGAACAAACCAACACAAACACCACGTGAGAATAAATACATAACATTAACATATCACAATATCAACACTCACAAAATTGCAACTTCATTCAGAAAACTAAAATACAAGATAGCATACAAAACAAATAACACAACACAGAAATATCTAAATAATCACATTAAACATTCAAATAAATATAGTTCAACTGGAGTTTACAAACTAAAATGCAATAGTTGCCCACATTTTTACATAGGACAGACAGGAAGATTCTTTCATACAAGACCTAATGAACATATTAAGGCTACAACCAAACCCTACATCACATCAAATTACGCAGAACACATTATCAACAATAATCAAGACTACAATAATATAGAAACAGATATGGAAATTTTACACATCACACCAAAAAGTTCACAGATAAACACCTTAGAACAATACGAAATATATAAACATACAATAACATACCGACAACATATACTTAACACACAATTACAGTTCAATACCCACACATTATTCGATGTCATGCTACGTCATAGCACACAAACAACCAGCCCCCACCATAAGAGCAACATACCCCCACCCCTACAATCGACAAATGCACATCGCAGAATTCAAGATCACCAGTAGTTCAGGAGACACTGACGTAACATCACGTCGAAACGGACCGTCTGTCGAAGGTCTGTCTGACACCTTTTTTAAAAATTTTAACACTTTTTAACGTGTGACTAAGTAATTTTATGTTTTTATAAAATAAAAATACTGCAACATAAGAAGGATTACTATTTATTTTTCAGCAATCTCTAAATGCAGTCCAGAAGGTTGTGAGTTTTGACCACATTAGACTCCAAAATTCCCACCATTGTGTACACAGCATAGTTCAATTCCTGAAACTGATCTTTCCCATATGTGAACTTACAGATCAGAGTAATTATTTGAAAAGCTACTGCAACTTCCGACTTTAGATCTCTGGGTTGTTGTTCATATAGGCCTAGATCTTTCTTTACAAGACCTCAAATAAAGAAATCGTGTAGTGTCAGGTCTGGAGAATTTGGAGGCCATATAATTGGCCCATCACAACCGCACGAGTTGACGTCAAATGTTATTCAGATAATCACGAATTTCTTTTCCTCAATTGGGTGGTGCGCCATCCTACTGCAAAACCGTATCCATATGGTTTTCCTGTCGCATCTCTGGTATGAAGGACAAATATGATCTATTTATGCAGATCTTGTAATGCCTAAATACGTATGGATAGAGTTTAGATCATACATGGGCACAATTTTCGGTTACTTGCACTCGATTTGAAATAGTTTGTTTACTAGGAGAGGAGACTGCAGAGTAGGATGGGAAATATAAATTGCTGTGACCTGCGTCACCTTATCGTAATCGCTAAGGCGGTCAGTGGCGAATTATTAGGAAAACGCTTGGTTAACGTGAGACACTCGAAAACCTTTATTCAATTTGGCAAATTAATTCTGCAGCTTTAATCATAAACTTCTTTACTGTTTCTCCGTCGCTGAATTGATTTAAATTACAGGCGAGAAATTGCGTAACTAGCCAATAATATTCCATCACGTTGTCTACGTTTATTTTCTTGAATATTCTGGCGTTTATCAAGATTACTTAAAAGATTTGCACGTTCTCAACCTAAAATAATTTCAGAAAATCATATTTCGTTTTCTACGCACATTTGATATTTTTTTTTTTTATAAATTTATTTTGGAAATAATACATACAAACAACATTTAATTCCTCGTACCTTTTAATGCAGCGTGTTTAAGGTATAATGTCGTATTTAGTATATTATGCAAATGTTAAGATCATAAATTTTCTTCGGAATAGTAAGAAAAAATAACATTTAATTTGTCTTATCTTCTAATTCAGCATGTTCTTTATGACATAAGGAGTAATGTCGTTGTATATTAAATTTATTAATGCCTAATAGGATTTTCGAGCATAACATACATCGTATGTTCTCCCCTTCTAAACAGCAAAAAACTCTTCCTCCAATTTCTCATGAAATAATTGTTTTCTAACGCGTACACACTACTTTGATAATGCCATTATGCCACCACTGATATTGCTTATGAAACTGATTTAGAACCTGCCCATACCTAGGAGCTACGTGAGGGAGGAACGGGGACTGTAAAGATGTCACTCAGAGCGATAAGCTCTGTGAAGGTCAGTGAGGCATTAATTCTCAAGTGAGGCACGATGCCCATGTATGAAGTAGAGTTTAGTCGTGCCTCATTTCGTGTGCTAACACAAGCAGCATGAGAGTATGAATCACGTATTGTTTAATATTTCAGTGGGATCTTGGATGGTCCACCGCTGTGGAGTAACGGTCTGACCGTGAAACGAGCTGGCCCGGGTTCAAATCCTGGTTGGGGCAAGTTATATGGTTCGGGTTTTTTTTCCGATATTTCCTCTCAAGCAATCGAAGTAGAATTTCTGGGTAACTTTAAGCGTTGGATAACGGATTAATTGCATCAGCAACAAATGGCCATATATCCACGGAGTCCAAGTTTAGCCTTGTCATCATGAAAAAGCTTATTTCAAATTACGTAATATGCAATGCCAAAAAATAGATTTTATTATCTTTCCAGAGGAAGATATGTTTATTATCGATATCATCCTTAAAATGAATCGACCGTAGCTGGGTCTAATCACTGCAGCTTTGTGTGTGTTAACGTACATGTCAACCACTCGAAAATTGACAATGACGTCGGCTGTATGTTTATCTCAATAAAAATTATCAGCAAGTCATGCTCACAGAACGTCAATACACTCACTGAGCTGGTCTTTCCTGAAAAATAAAACACACGAGAAGGTCTACATAGTCTACACAAACATCTGTGACACTTGTTATCGAAGTGTTTAAAGAAACTAGGCTATGAGATATCATTGTCTACTTTCTTGTATCAATAAAACTTATACCAAGTTTTGAAGTTTCGTAGTTCACATTGAAGGCCTGTAATATAGTATAAATATGCCGATAGATCTGTACTATACACCTGTCAGTCCACCATGTCGTTCAATTGTGATGGCTGCTAGCGCCCTGGGGGTTGAACTGAACTTAAAATACTTGGATTTGTACAAAGGAGAGCATCAGACACCTGAATTTCTCAAGGTAAGATTCAACAACACTATTATTATTATTATTATTATTATTATTATTATTATTATTATTATTATTATTATTATCATTATTATTAATACAATTTAGGGGTGTTTAGAAAAATATTTGGGGCTAAGAGGAATAAAGTTGCAAGAGAATGGAGAAAGTTACACAACGCAGAACTGCACGCATTGTATTATTCACCTGACATAAGTAGGAACATTAAATACAGACGTTTGAGATAGGCAGGGCATGTAGCACGTATGGGTGAATTCAGAAATGCATATAGCGTGTTAGTTGGGAGACCTGAGGCAAAGAGATCTTTGGTGAGACCGAGACGTAGATGGAAGGATAATATTAAAATGAGTTTGAGGGAGGTGGGACATGATGCTAGAAGACTTGATTAATCTTTCTCAGGATAGGGACCGATGACGGGCTTATGTGAGGGCGGTAATGAACCTCCGGTTCTCTAAAAAAATTGGTAAGTAT
The DNA here is from genome assembly GCF_040183065.1 of Periplaneta americana. NCBI lineage: Eukaryota > Metazoa > Arthropoda > Insecta > Blattodea > Blattidae > Periplaneta > Periplaneta americana. The sequence continues at coordinate 120,247,848 of NC_091129.1, forward strand.
GTAACTAAATTATATTATTATTATTATTATTATTATTATTGTTATTATTATTATGATTATTATTATTATTATTATTATTATTATTATTATTATTATTATTATTATTATTATTATTATTATTATTATTATTATTATTAAGCTAATATTTGACATGCAGTCTTCAATTGATAACTGACAAAAGAAAGTTCGATTCAAATTCTCCGTCAAGAGTATAAAAAATAATTGTCTGTCAATAGGTGTATCTTACCTGAAGATCGGGATGCCAACCCCCGTACATTTTGTAAATAGAGTTCCCTACTTGCCCACTGTTTTCTTCTTGCAGCTAACTCCTCAGAAATGTTTGCCGACAATGGTGGACAACGGTTTCGTGCTGTGTGAGAGGTCAGTGGAATTTCAAGCTGCTATAAAATCCTCTATTGAATGGCACTTCAGATTACAGAGGTTATTCATGGAGGCTGTAATAACTTATTGTAATAAATTTAAAGCCGTTTCAAGCAACAGAAGGTATTCATTGATACTGATAAAATTGTAATAGACTAGTAATTGTAATTTTCCATTTTACGTTATTGAAAATGAGAACAGCCACATAAACAAACACTGATAAAAAGATAAATAAAACATTTGGTAACGTTTAGAGTAGTGTTGTGGGATTTAATCGATTAATTTAATGGATTAATCGATCAGTTTCTGTTGTAAGATTAATCGATCAAACAAATTTAATCGGATAATCGAGTCGATTAAATTAATGGGTTGTAGTGGATATTAATTATTATTTTGTTAATACAAACTCATACTAAAAATTCCGACAATATTTCTCTCTCGGAAATTGCTTACTTAAAAGCACAATATTACTGTTATTTTCTAACTGTAAACCAGATAGCGTGGAGAAAATCTTTGCACAACACTTCAGAAAAAGATTGAGATACGAGGACAGTGACCTAGTCTACCTCTATTGAAAGTTGAAACACAATCAATGCAAAACCCTTATTAAGTTTTATGGTTTTCCAAGCCTATAACGTAAATACGAAACTAATTTTAGATGCACTAAAATACACTAGCTATGGGAGTATCCCAAAGGTTATGAAACAACCTGCATATTTTGGTGGCGTGCAGTAACAAAACTAACATAATTCAATTTAAATCCTGTCCAAATTCAACGTCGCAAATTTCTAGCGTAATAATTAATAATAGATCCCTATTAGAAACAACAACAACCAAATTTCTTGGCTTAAAAATCGATAATGTGTCAAATTGGAAAAATCATATTAAAGAAATTACCCCCAAACTAAATTCAGCCTGTTTTGCTATTAAATCTATGCAAAAGATAGTAAATATCAATACCTTAAAACAATATATTTTCCATACTTCCACTCGGTAATGAGTTTTGGAATAATATTCTGGGGATATTCCACAGATAGTAACAATATATTTCTGTTACAAAAAAGAGTAATTAGAATAATAGTAGGTGCCAAATCTAGGAAATCGTGTAGGACTATTTTAAAAAAACTACAAATATTGCCCATGGCTTGTCAGTATATATTTTCATTAATAATCTTCCTCTTATGTAATCGTGAAAACTTTGTAACTAATTCAAAAGTTCATAGCATAAATATACGTCAAAAAATGACTTTCATACTCCATCGGCAAGTCTATCGTGCTATCAAAAAAGGAGTGCGTTATATGGCAGTAAAAAGTTTTAATAGCCTCCCTATCGATATAAAAAATGAAACTCAAAACATAAAATTATTTAAGGCCAAATTAAAGAAGTACCTAACTTCTCACGCCTTTTATTCTGTAGGTGAATTCATGACAGTCAATAACACTTCATGAAATTGATACTAAAACTATGTGTTGTACTAGTAGACTATATTGTAAATCTCGTCTGTATATATTTCATTTAGACTGTGACTATAAATTAAGATTTTATAATAGTATTAAGTTTTTTGACTTGTTCCATATTCTAGCTGTAAGCATGTATGAATACCATGGAATGTTAATAAATACAATACAATACAATACAATACAATACAATACAATACATCCAAATGGGAACCAACGAAATCCCAAAGTCTAAAATTTTGAACAGAATTGGTACTTCGAAGGTCTACAAGCACCTTCACACGACACATAATTAACACATACAAATAAGTTTTAAGTGTTTGATTGTGTACTATATCTGACGTATGTAATATTCCGTGACGTTTCATTTACAGCCGCGCCATCATCTGCTACCTGGCGGATCAGTATGGTAAGGACGATTCTCTGTACCCGAAGGACCCGAAGAAGAGAGCTATAGTCAACCACAGACTGTACTTCGAGGCCACATGTCTGTACCAAAGATTCTTAGACTATTATGTAAGCCTATTTAAAGGAAATATTGCTTTATATTGAATTGAACTGATTGAATTTCTGGACGAGGCACTATGACCCAGCACTGCGACATTTCATGATCTATTGCGCTAACCCTCAAATGACCAGTTGTCATAGAAACGCCTACTTACCACCTACCTACCTATTGCGCTAACCCTCAAATGACCAGTTGTCATAGAAACGCCTACTTACCACCTACCTACCTACCTATTGCGCTAACCCTCAAATGACCAGTTGTCATAGAAACGCCTACTTACCACCTACCTACCTATTGCGCTAAACCTCAAATGACCAGTTGTCATAGAAACGCCTACTTACCAACTACCTACTTATTGCGCTAACCCTCAAATGACCAGTTGTCATAGAAACGCCTACTTACCACCTACCTACCTATTGCGCTAACCTTCAAATGACCAGTTGTCATAGAAACGCCTACCTACCACATAGCCCCTACAATGTACTTGGCAAGGCCCATGAAACCAATGCTTTTTTCTTAATGTGGAATGCTCCATAGTTAACATGAAAAACAAGAATTCAAAAAGCTTTTCTATCTCCATAGCAACCATTTCGTGTCAATAATGAACAAATGTTATTACGCGGCAGTCTTACCCTATGTGGTGTACTGAAGCAAAAATTTTCTGAGTTTCTCTTTCTGAGTCGGTATGAATTTTAAGTATCTGAGTTTCATCAAACATAAGTTACACTTGTTCGAAACTGGAAACGTGACTTGTGGGAGCCCTGTACACTCAATAAAATAATAATATGATTGATATTGTTTGTGTCCTTTCTATAAATCTTCAATGTTGGATCAGTAATCATATCAAGCTTCGGAAAACAAGGAATTATTGTAATATTAGTCATTATACTCGTATAATTTGGTTTTAACTCAATATAGACACAACGATACTTAATCGAATTCACTTGGCGTGATCTCTCCAAGGCAAATTTTAGACAATAATAACATTTACGCACTATGTTTTTAAAAGAATCGTAATACTTATATATGACAAATAAAGCCAGTTTGAGCGGCATAAAGATAATATTTTTTTATCTATCAAACACCGTCTTTATGTCTAGCATAATGGAAATTTCGCTTTGTGATTTTTCAGTTCTTGCATCGCGTCACATATGCACAAACACTGAAAGTTTCAGACCTAGGTTTACTATTGCTACACAAAGTTCTGCTTGTGTCCAGGTACCCATATTGTACCGAGGTTCAGAAGGAGAACCTGCACAATGTAAGAGATTCGAAGACGCCTTCGTCATGTTGGACAAGTATCTGGAAGGACAGACTTGGGCTGCAGGTGACCACATCACCATCGCGGACTTCCCTCTCATCGCTACAGTCTCAAGTGCAGAGGTAGAGTATTCATGTTATATGTGTGGCTGGTGACCGTTATTTCTTACGAATTCGTATCTGCCTAAAATGATACTTGTACCAAGATTCCGGATTCCTGGAAAAGGAGAACGTAATTCTTGTTTTTCTTCCTCAGATTACGAATTTGTGGGTCATTCTTGCTTTATTAAAATATCACATTTCTTGTTATAGTTAAGTCCACCAAATGGCTGCATTATGAGATTTCCTTATGAATCTCTAGTTGTGTACGATAGTTCAGATCAGTATCTGAGTTATCAACAAAATATCACAAGAGAAAGACGAGACAATTCAACTCATTCAGACCATATGGAAGGGCGTTAAGGGGAGAGGATGATATAATTTGAAATTTTTCCAAATTTATGCACATTTTCCATTTTTGTGTATAGAAATATCAGTGCTGCATCAACTTAAATTTATTCGGTATTAGTTTTGAAAAAATTTGAGGGTCCAAATTTTGAAGAAGACTACCAGGTCGTAGATTTTTTTATTTTTTTTAGTTGGTTATTTAACAATGCTGTATCAACTACTAGGTTATTTAGCGTCGATGAGATTGGTGATAGCGAGATGGTATTTGGCCAGATGAGGCGGAGGATTCGCCGTAGATTACCTGGCATTCACCTTACGGTTGGGAAAACCTCGGAAAAAAACCAACTAGGTAATCAGCCCAAGCGGGGATCGAACCTGCGCCCGAGCGCAACTTCAGACCGGAAGGCAAACGCCTTAAGGTTGACGCTCACTGGCACGAACCGACCGGAACGGAAATCTACAGCAGTCCGTCTTCCGCGGAAGCTCTGACGCTCATTGCTCGGAATATTCCGGTACAGTCGACAGGCAGTCTGGTTTAAACATAGAGTGGGATAGTAGTTCCGAAGATTATTTTATTTTACTGAGTCTTTAGCTGATGAGGAAGAAAAAAAGAAAAGAAAATATGGGTCCATAACTAGAGCCCGGATTTTATGTAATGTGAAAATGAGAACTATGTAGACTACATAAATATGAAGCTAAAAATGACAAATTATGTAGATAAATATGTAATAAATAAAAAAAAAGTTGGTAATTTAAAATCTAAGCTTTATTAGATGTATTTTTTCACACTAATATAAAATTACAGGTGCACATGTGATTGAACCTCATTGTTTGGAGGCGCAATTAATAATTAAATATTTTTCCATATTTTCTGCCGTCATTGATCGTCTCGTCAACGGAAACCCATACGTAGGAATCATCAAGTCCATCTCTAATCGTTTCCATTGTGTCAGTATAGCAGGAGTTCAAATATTTTTTCCGGAGTGTTGATTCATGCGAAATATTGAAGTTGCAGTATTTGCGTAGGAATGCTTGGAACTTTGGAACTCCAAGTTTATACCATTGTATATGTTTGCAGCAACCATTGCCATGCACAAATTTTTATTAAATTCACTTGTAGGAGACGAATGTTTCAGCACCACTTGTGTAAGAAGAACTTGTTTCTTTTCGACGGAGCACGTTTTTTATTTCTCACATGAAGTCCAATTTTTAAATGCTGTTCTAATTGTGACTTCATGGAGCACCCAATGCGTTTGTCACACACTTTGGACTGCACGATTTTACCATTTTAGTAAAGGAATCGTCAATTGAAATCCAGTCTTTTAACTTGGATGCGAATGGCAGTAGGTTTGCTACTTGTATTACCTGATGTCAAAATAAGTTTCTTAAAAAAAAACAGAAAAAACTATTGTTTTATTTTAGAACAACTGATTGGGGGTGTTTGTGCGAAACGGTCATACCCACAGGGTAATTTTCATTCTTTCCTTCACTACGTTAGCAGTACAATGACCCACCATTTGCATTGGTATTTGTACCTACTTTACCGTTACTTCTCAAGGGATATAGCCTACAAACTATTAGCATTGCATGATTAATTTAAACATCTTTTCCCAGATTTGTGTAAAGATCGAGTAATGGTTTTTTTAGTACTTTCTTAAGAGCGAAGAAAAATGTTTAAAACTTCATCTGTTATTAGCACCTGAAATAACGAAGGGAAACATCACATTTAGAAGGCCAATCAGCACAGAAGCGCGATTAGCACTGTTAAAATTAACTTTTCATCACCCATTTTAAGAATAATCTGTCTGGACAACGCACCAGCACATGTTGAGTGGGAAAGTATTGAGAACAGCCAACACACTTTTCTCCGAAGACCAGCGAAGACATACGAATGCTGACGATTGTCATCGGAAATTCCGCTAGGGTCGTGTCGCGAGAACCCTGTCCGTCAGGACCGGCAGCCGGTTGCTTCCGTTCGGACAAGTGAGCGTTTGCCGTTTAAAATACATGCATACGTCTCTCGCAGAATATTTCCGGTTCGTTCCGTTCCGGTCGGTTCGTGCCAGTGAGCGTCAACCTTTAACCGAATAAGCCACGCCGGTGGCCACCAGATTATTGTAGTTCATTAAAATGGATATATCTAAGCAATTTTTAAAGATAAATTAATAGTTTCTATGACATTTTACTTTGTAAGCACATTCTTTAAAATGACTGTAGCACAATTTAATTTTGATTTTCGCTTTCATAATTTTAAGATATAAAATTACACTTTAAGAATTAATTTTAGAGATACTTTCTTAAATATGGGGGAATATTTTTAAGTGCAACAAATTGCCAAATTTATATTACAGACAAAAGTTTCCTAATAGCCTAAAGAATGTATGTTTCAAATATCATGCATGTAGCGGTAATAGTTTCGAAAATATGTAACTTTTTGTCTGAGAATAAAGCAAACAAGAATGTTTAGACTAGGCGATAATGATGAAGTTATTTTAATAATTACCATATCTTTACATTTATTTGTTTATATACATACATACATACATACATACATACATACATACATACATACATACATACATACATACATACATATCTTATACATTTATATATTTCATCTATTTGATTATTTATAAATTTCTGACTACATCATCTTGTTCCAGATATTTGAATTCGACATCACTCGGTATCCAAACGTGTCCAGATGGCTTGCCAACGCCAAAAAGTCTATCCCCAAGTACGAAGAACTGAACCATGCCGGATGCCTAGAAATCAGGAAGGTCATGGATGCAAAAATGATTCTTCCATTCTGAACATATCGTTCAAATTAAACAGCTGCAAAACAGGACTTATAACCGGTTCATATTCGACCGGTCAGAGAACATCCGACATCCGAGCACTCGACCGAATGTTCGAACTTCAAGCGATTACCCTTAATGTATTGGAGGCTAGACTGAACACCAGGCGCACTTCACCATATACGAACACAATAATTTTCTGAGTACACAAACGGAGTAACAATTGAAAGATATTTATTTTCTCTAATAAAAAAAATTGTTTGAAATAGGCCTATAATTGATTGGACGTTTATCTTTATAACTAACATATAAATGAACAAATGTACATTGGTAAAAGCAAAGCGTAATGCATAATATAAAATCTGATATCTAGAAAATGTAAGAATATAATAAATTATAATTACTTACAAAATAGAAGAGCAAATGCAATAAGTACACACATTTCAATGTAAGGTTTATTCAGAGACATAATTTTATTTTTACTTCAATTTTTATTGTACCTGAATTTTTTAATGTACTTCACTCCCACTCCCTCTACTAGTAAACTTCCAACCGGTCTCCACACAGAACCAAGGCCGCATATGCAGTGAAAGTCGCCTTACAGTGATAGTAAACAGTACTGAGTTAGTGAGTAGAGTAATTACGTTCCATAAATATGTTCGCGTTTTCCAATGACGAAAGAGTTTTCAATATTGAATCATATTTTCGCACAGGTACTGCCGTCCGTTTTCCTACGTCGCATCCCGATTCCCCAGCTGCTTCTGCTCGCCCTTTTGTAAAGGCTAGTGGCTGGGCTGTCAAAGCTCTTTTCTGAAAACAATTTCTGTTATAATTGGACGTCTACGTAATATTATACAACTGTTTAAAATGACTTATATAAAAGGGCCTTCAATCACGAGAAAGTCTCTCCGGAATGAGACGAAGCGGGGTAATGCTGTGAATGAATGTTGATGTCATAAGATGTCATAAGGTCACACACGTGGGTACTCGTATCTCTATTGGCTAGCTCTCACAGCACAAACAATAACATTGATACACACATATTTATAGTACCCTAGTTACAAAATTAGATCACTGTTAATCTCCTGGTCTTTTAATCCCTCCATACAGGAAATAACATATGCAGGAGAGCGTATGGTTTTTAAACTGACGTTATAACGGTAATATTATCTATCTGCTTCGCTTCAATAGATGACGCAATAGTAAGGACATTCCTTTCACGGTTGATCTCCTGGTTGGAGAACAGTAAGTAATTAACTGTCACGTGATTTCCCCCCTTTCTACGATCCTGCGAGAAAACCACTTGGACGGACAGTAGATAGCATGTCTGAGTAATTTTATCTGGTTTCACTCGTAATCTTCAAAATGATCGACCTAATTTCCTTTACAATAGCAAACATACTCTGAAAATCAAGATAAGTCATTATAATATGTAAGGCGACTTAAGACTGATTGCGTAAAACGGAACTTCTCGACGACAGCTAACATTGTTGTGTTATTTGGTGCAACATTTCTAAATCGCTTCTGGTACTGCTCTTTAACGTGGCGCAAGCTCGGCCCAGTGCTGCTCATCGGAGTGACTACTACCGCGGAGGAATCGGGGATCACGAATAAAGCTCTCCACCGGTGATCTCTGGTAGGTGGAACAGGGGACTACGGGGGGATGCGGTGGTTCGGAGCGAAGCGACAGTTAGCTCAAGGACGACCGGCGCGTACGGACTGACGGTAGTTGTGAGTGGAATAAAATGGCACCAAATCGGATATCCGTCGCATGGAAATTCTTTAATTTAGTTGAAGGTAATAATAAAGTCGCACACTGTAAACTTTGTGGGCGAATTTACTCTAAGGGTGGTGGAACTTCGAATTTGTTATACCATTTGAAGCGATCGCACAAACGCGAACTTGATGAAAACAATCACGCAAAACATTTGATACGATTTCTTTTTTAATTGTTTTAGTGCTATTGTTCCCAAAGGCCCACAGTATTGGTAAAAGTCTTGAAATTTCTCTAAAACGTAACTTTCGAGGCAATAAAAACATATGAAATATTTACAAGACGACTTGAGTTATATTCTGCTGTTTAGACAACTTGAGTTAGGCCTATAGTTTGCTGTTTAGACAACTTGAGTTATATTTTACTGTTTGGATTAAAATATTGAGTTTCTGAATGAAACTAAAGAAACATGTGTTAATAATATAATTACAATTATTCTTAAGTTGATATCCGCTTATATTTTTATTACAGAGAAAGAGTGGCGCGTTTTAGAAGAGGCAGTTCTAATACTGACATCCTTTAACACAATAATCACAATATTGCCCGGTGAAGAATCTGAATAAATTATGTTGGACAGTAAACTTTAACCCATTGATCGCCCACATTTCTTTTGTTCCATTCTGAAGCTTCCTTAATATATTTTACGTTAAACTAAACCGATTAGAATAATAACTGACAAACACTGTTTGCGATTAAACGAAAGTTTGTAGGAGAACTAAAGTATAAATGTTTACATTAGCTACTGAAAAGCTTTACTTCTGCGTTAGCTTTGCAGTTAAATTGAATGTTATTAATTTGATCAATGACATAAAACTAATACGGCTTTCCATATATACTATGAATTTCAAAACTAGAAAAAAATCTGTTAGCTAACGTAGCACTTTAAGCAACACAAGAAAAAAAAGAGCCGAAGAAAGAGAGAGAGATTAACATAAAAGAGAGATTAAACAACAACAAATTACAACTTATTTTAAAAGATACGCGGACGTCAGCGGACTCGAATCACTACCTGATCCGATTAAAGGAATGCTCAGCGGAAAGTGTATGTCTGCGCCACAGCACATATGCAACCTGCGCGGCATCAATCGGAGGTAACCGGAGGTCTCCGATTGAAAGCGCACAAATAACCGCTCCGGAGAAAACCTAATCATAAGCAGCTAGGGCCTCGGCCTATTTTGACGCCTCACCTCCGCATGACCGAAAATAATGCCCGACAATAAACACCTTCTCCTCTGATGTGAGAACCATTTTAGCAAATCTTCACTATAGGCTACTGTGTATCAACAATACAACAATGAGTTCAGATAAACCAATTTCACCATGGATACGGTAAGTACATGCGCAGTATCAATGCGAGAATCTCAGTACAGTTTGTTTCGTCGCATACCGCACTACTTTCACACTATCACGGATTAATTTCTCATAAAGCAGACTAATTTTATTTTCCTCGAGTTAATTTTCTCTGGAGATACTGCTAATTTTTCATTGATACCACCCAGTGAGTGATAGTAAGAGACAGAAGCGGAGAGAGAGAGAGGGAGGGGGAGAGAGAGAGAGAGGACGAGAAAGAGAGAGTGAATGTATGTGAGGTACTATAGTCAAATACTGTAGAGAGCTAATACCGGAAAGCAACGCGATTAACATGGTGTCGGGAGGCGACACGAGAACACTAGCGCTGTCTAGCGGCTTGGTTTGAACAATGCTTCCAATATGTATTGCTTCAAACACCGTACGAAGCTCTCTACAGTATTTGATTGCATATATATCTAGGAGGGGTTGGGAGGAATTGTGGTAGGCCTATATAGTATTACATGAGAGCTAAAGAAATCATTACAGAACGGTCAGATTTAAATTCTCGTTAATTTAATTGTCATAACTATTGAACGAACATTATGATACTAATAATAATAGTATAAGATGTTTTAAAAGAGATATCACATTGGTGAAAAACAACATTAAAGCTACAGTACATACTGCTTAATTGTCCCATTAGCTCTCTATTCTCCAGGTTACTGATGCATTACTTTTTTAGCCTTTCTCTTTTTTTTTCCAGTCACTGTTGTACAACTTTTTCTGTCACATTCATTTTTTACAAAACAATTGATCATGACGTTAAGGAACTTATTAACGAAAATATGTTTACAATCTTTACATACTGAATTAGTTTGATCTATTTGTTCAAAAATAAGGGCCATTAACTTGGTTTTTACACCTTGTCTGCGTGATAAAAGAATTTTTCTGAAGTGCGTGTGAAATGTTCATCGAATAATTTTAGATAAAGAAACTGAATAACTTGTGGGAATTAGAAAATTAGCACTGTCATACTTTTTATTTGCAATATGCTGATAAATGTCTGTCAAGTTTTCAGATTTGAAACTAGCTAGTTCCAGTTTGCATGTCTCATGTGGTATTCTGCTACAAGCCCACCCTGTCACATATTATGTTAGTGCATTATCTGGAATCATACACTGATCAAGATTGTCCTCTTCAAGCTCAGCGGTTTCTACAAAACTGTTTTCTGTTGCTGGATAATCACTGCAGATTCTAAATGAACTTTCTTCAATCTCCTTCGTCGTAACTAAAAAATCACTAACTTCAATTTCACAGTTGTCTTTCTCTGAAGGTGTTAAGAGCTGGCAGCTCATAATTCCTCTGACGGCGGACTTGAATTTACAGCTGTCAGGGGTAATGTTACTACCACCCTTAGAACGCACGACAGAGAAAATATTTTCAATACAGTCTTGTGTTATACGTCTTGTAAGCAGGAACAGAAAGTTAAAATTTTGTTCCAGATCTTTCCACAAGTGACATAGCGCTATTATATTTTGTATCCAACCCTTTAAGCAAGGAGGGTTTGTCTTTTTTTCGCTCAGAATTTTCAGTTTTGAAAACAGACTTTCCAGTTCTTGTAGAGTCGTCCAATGACAAGAAGTAGTTTGTAAAGCCCTGCGTGAGGATTTAGCATCGTTCATGGTCGATGAATTAAAACAGTCAAATCCACGATCCACTAGCTCTATAAACTCAGCTGTTTGAAGAGCTTCAGGTAGTGACTGAAACGACACATGAGTTTTTATGGCCTTGCTGACTGAATGACTTAGGACCTGTGGAGCCAGACAAACACTCATGGGCGAGAAAGGTGGAAGTTCTGTATGTTTTTGTCTCAATTTTGGGCATAATCGAGGATTCATATCTTTATCCTTATTATACAGTTCAACAACATGTTGCCACTTGTATACCTCATCTTTGTACGAAAGGTCGTGCCGCTTAAAGTTGTTTCGTACTGACTTTAGGAGATGGAAGAAGTACACAATTTCTCCATCTATTTCAATAAATGGTTTATCAACCTCGCATCCCAATAAATTCCTCATTCTAATATTACTGGCTGCCTGGTCACTAACGACTACTTTAGGAAAATAGCCACATTTCCTAACCTCGCGGATGGCTTCGGAAAGAAGATCCTTTAGAACATCACCGGACGTGGAATTATTAGATAGGAAATATCCTATTATCTGCTTGTAGTTGGTTTGCAAGCGCCTAATCACAAATACTAAAGCCTGATTTGCGGGTTTCAATTCTTCACTTTTTGTTTGATTTTGACTCTCGTACGGTCCAAATTCTACAAAGCCATCGAATAAATCGGATTTTGCATCATACGAGAAACTTTGTTTCAAAGATATCTCGTCAAGTACAATGGAAACAACTCTCTGAGCTGGTGTCAGACTTCTCGATTTTATCTTAAGAAGTTGCATTATTGTCTCATTGAAACCTGGACCAACACCCAATTGTTGCAGCCAATTACGTAAGGAGCGAATAGTCGGCAGACAGAAAGTCCTCAAGTATCGATATGCATACGGTGAAGCATAATGCAATGCCAGTGCGAAATTTTTGTCGTACTCTGTATATCGCCTTCCCATAGGTTTTCTTTTTCTTAGCTTCAACTGAGATTTAAGAAATGAATCTTCTACCAGCGATTGAACACATTCTAAAGATGAATGAGATTTTTTTCAATTTTTGTACGTCAGCTCTTAGGGTTTGAATGAGTTTCCTTTGTTTTGACATAATATTCTGTGCATTCCTTAGTTTGTTAGTAAGAAACTGTATTTTTTTCTCAGACGAAATTTTTTCTCTTTTAGGAGTTCTAGCATTCTCCAAGTTATCTGTAACAAGATAGATTTTGTGCTTTATAAGGCTTACAATATTATATTTCGAAACATTTTATATTGTAATCATATTTGCTAGCAAATAACAATTACGATATTAGGGCCAGGAAAATAAAAATACAACAATCAGGGCTTACTTAAATGTTTGTGACTTTGTAGAATGCATAGGTTATATTAGAACAGGTACTACTATATCTTACTTTTGTTAGAATCTATTTCAGGTAGTTCCAGACAAAGCGGTGTATCCTCTGGTAACGATACACTTTCTGTGAACCGTTTCTTCGGACTGCGCCTCTTTGTTTTGTCTATTTCTCCTGGCGCAGATAGACAAAGGGAAGGAACAGCATTTTTCTTCAACCTAAAGAATTATATTACATATAGGCCTATGTATAGTAAGAGTTTATAATGATTTTTATTTTGTTTTTATTTTTACAACAGACCGCTTACCCTTGACTATGTAGATTCGAGTTTCGGAAGTCTGACTGCTGAAAGTGTTTGGCGCAGATACGATGAGACTTGTATAAGCGTTCAGATCCTCCTTTCTTAAACACCTCATCTAGATCTGACCTACTGCATTTTTGAACCCACTGAGCACAACTGTGAGGGAATATACACTATAATTAATTTGTGACATAATTATGAGCTTTGTATTAACTGTATTACCAGTAACTTGGTGACAAATTTATGAAGTTAACAACCCTGGTAGAAACATGTAGAGCCTAACTTACAACAATCACAAGTTAGAAATAACATCAATTCTGTTTTTCACAGCTTTTTTGTATGGCTACTGCCTGCCTTCTGTAATTTAAATTAAATATTAGAGAATACAAGAAAGACTACCAAACATTAAATACTGTACAGTACGTATACAAAAGGATTAAACTTACATATTTCTGTCGCGAGGGAATCTGAAAAAAGACACCGCTCCTCGTTGCCAAGTATAATTCTTACAATGAAACACTGCACAAACAACGCCTGCTTTACACTCCATAACAGCTTCTTAGACAGGCAACTATTCTTACTTCTAGCCCGCTGCAGGAAACACAAGAAATGTTTCGATCTCCTCCCGCACGGCCGATCCTCTCGTCAACTTATTCAAACCCTTCCGCTTGGAGCGCTGTTAGTCGATGTCGCACATATGAGAGCCAGCTTTCCGGTATTAGCTCTCTACAGTATTTGCTATAGTGTGAGAGAGAGCATTTACTAACTTACGTCATAGCTGTCACGTGACGTGGTATCAGAGTGGGGAAAAATAGCAGATCATTTTGGCCTTCGTAATGAAACGCATCAGTAGAGAACTAACAATCAAGGTGTGAAGTCGTTTATCTGGTGAGTGCAAATATTCCGAACATGTTTTCTCTCTCATACAATACGATGTGAAGTGAAGTTGCATACAGAGTAGCCTATGTGTTGCGCAATGAGAAATTACATTTACATACTGCTGGTGTAGATTTATATTGGAGAACGATAAAAATGGTTTTACTCGTAATCTTCAAAATGATCGCCCTAATTTCCTTTAAAATAGCAAACACAAATATATTTTTATAATAGGGTAAACTAGGGTCTGATGGACAGTCGGGCATGTTGGACACTCCGTACTTTAACGTGTTACCACGCCACTTGTGACCACCACATTCAGCTAGAAGTCAATGACGGAAGTAGCCACGAGTGGTCACAAGTGGCGTGGTAACACGTTAAAGTACGGAGTGTCCAACATGCCCGACTGTCCAACAGACCCTAGTTTACCCTATGCCTATGTACCTTTCTTTTCATAAAAGAAAAACACTAAATTTCATAAAGTTATATTTAATTTTCAACCAACGTATTCCAAAAGATCTCTTTCTTTCATTAAAAGTAACTATTATATAAAGAAAACATTTGTAAAAATTATGCACCATCATCTGCTTACAGATCCCTCCCGTATTAAGTAAAAGTAAAGGTTTGTTGTTCATATTTTATCCGTCATCACATTCTAACAGATCCCATTCTTTTATTCATATGACCACTATATAACGCTAAGGTTTGTTAAATTATTCATCACTACATTTTTAAAGAATCACTTTTGCTTATTCAAATAAGGTGTGTAGGTGTGAGTGAGTGAGTGAGTGAGTGAGTGAGTGAGTGAGTGAGTGAGTGAGTGAGTGAGTGAGTGAGTGAGTGAGTGAGTGAGTGAGTGAGTGAGTGAGTGAGTGAGTGAGTGAGTGAGTGAGTTATTAAATAAAGGTTTGTTAAATTATTCATCATCACATTTTCAGAGATCCTTTTCTTTTATTAAAATCACAGCCAGATGAAATAAGGGTTTGTTAACTTTTACCCATCACTAAATTCTTACAGATTCATTTCTTTTACTAAAATAACTACTATATTAAAGGTTTGTAAGGGGACACTATACTAAAAATGACAAGTCTTTCCAAATAATTTTTTCAATCAAATTTTGAGACCATGTAAAGGGCTAATAAAATCCAAATTTTGAACTTCTAAATGTTTTTGGCTTTTGATTTGTTTTATTTTTCTTAGAAATATTTTTCAAACCCAACTTTTTACTAGAAGATCTCAATTTTTAAGTTCCCCCTTTTTTTGGTTACTTCACAAGACAGAGAACCATTTCTATGCATTCATTTTATGAAATATCTCATTTATTCGCTTTCAAAAACTTAAATTTTTGAAAATGTTATTCTTTCTATAATTTGTGAAAGAAATATTAATAAAACAAACTACCAGCATTTCTTATAAAAGAAATGCATAGAAACATGCAGCTACCTCGTAAATACTTGGAGTAAACATTTCATCCAGATTGATTAATATTTGGCATAAAAAAGTTAGTGTTAATTCAAGAAAAATAAACTGATGGAAAAATGAATTTGAAAGTAAAATGAATATTTGTAACATATACCTATTAAAATTCTACTCCGCTACATTCAACTAGTAACTTCAGGGAGCCAACTTTAGAACAAAAAGTTACTACATTTGTAATCGTAAATTTGTAAAAAATAATTCTTTAATGAAAAAAAAATTACAGCTCTTCCTTAATAAAAAAACGTTTAAACATACAGTATTTGTAATCAGAATTTTATTGAACTACATCCATTTGGGGTATGAAAATATACATTCTAAAGAAGTGAAATAGTCAATAAAAATATTTTGGAAAATTTCAAGATTTTCAGTAGAGTAGTATTTGTGGATCTCTTATCTATTTTCCTATAATTTAATTTAATTTGTGTCTTGTTTTAAACTTAATTTATCGCAGTAAAAGCCATTAAGACGAAATAAAGATGCCAATAGACCTGTACTATATGCCTCTGAGCCCACCATGTCGTGCAGTTATGATGGCTGCCAGCGCCCTGGGAGTTGAACTCAACTTAAAATACTTGGATCTGTTTAAAGGGGAGCACCTGACCTCTGAGTTTCACAATGTAAGTTTTAATATCTTCTTTTTCTATCTCTTCGTCATCATAAAGTACATGTAGGCTATACGTTTTTCATTATTATTATTATTATTATTATTATTATTATTATTATTATTATTATTCAGTAGTAGATAGATGGATTTATTGAGCAATATTACACATACACATGTACTATATTAACAGAATTTTCTCTTCAATCTCAGGCACGGGTCTTCTGATCGTATGTGCTGAAGCAATTCATAGGAAAGTTAGGGTGACTATTACACTCTTACTACGTCATACTACTTTTGACCAATAATACTGTACGAAAGGACGTGTTTCAACCAATCATGGCTGCTTATCGCACAATTTTATCACGTCCCTAGCATTTGTTTAATTTTATCGCGTCCCTAGCATTTGTTTCTTTGTTTGCCAACATTTGAAACTGCGCTGATCTGGACGTCAAATATATATATATATATATATATATATATATATATATATATATATATATATATATATAATTACAAACCACTCCAGTCGATGCACAGCAGTTTCAAATATGACTCGCATTGGCATTCAAGAACAAGAATTAATGAAAATCACTTATCATACCTATGCATCTTCTGAAATCCGATTTACAAATAAATGAAGAGCACCATTCGGAAATCCTGAATAAGTTGAATACACCATGTAGGCCTAAATCAACGAGTTCCACTTCTATTACGCACACGTCCAATATAACATCAATTGAACTACCAACCATATTCAAATTTGAAAATTGTACATTCAATAATTATTCCTTTTAAAATTATTCATTCGGAAATTCTGAATAAGTTGAATACACCATGTAGGCCTAAATCAACGAGTTCCACTTCTATTACGCACACGTCCAATATAACATCAATTGAACCACCAACCACATTCAAATTTGAAAATTGTACATTCAATAATTATTCCTTTTAAAATTATTCATGTTTATTTTTTATGTCATCGTCGTTAATTAAAACTTTTCTAACACTTGTGTATATTAGTTAGGTTATGTTATAGCTTCTGCTATATGATATTATGGATCTAGCGTAATACTTTTATGTATTTATTTTGAGACCTCATGAAGGTTTAACTGTCATATATATTCGACTGTTCATAAGTCAAATTTTACTTGTTTTTCTTATCATTGTAGTTTTTTATATTCTCACGTCATGTACCTTAATATATTTCGATGTTACTTGTCCATCCACGTCTTTATATGAAAAGCTCAATATCACGCAAGTCTGACCTGAAGATGCTATTATAATAGCGAAAGCGCTAGTCAAAGATACGTTCAAGTAACCTAATGTAATATTTTGTATTTTGAATAGACAGTTATTGAAGGACCTTTGATATATAGTTCTTTAAATTTATAGAAGTTAAGAACAAAGAATATTTTTGTATTTACTGAATTACAAATTAAACCTACAATAACAAAAATCTATAGTGATGAAATTACCGGATATTGAAATATTTTGTGATAAATTAAGAGAACTATTTACAAGAAACCATGTCTGAACGAGTGTCAATTACTGACCAACTGCCTAGTAACTTTGCGTTTGAATTCAATTTTATTTCGACAGTCCCTGATGCTAGCAGGTAAAGTTATTCAATTGGTTCAATGTAACCCTGATGGCTTCACTTTCTCCTTCAAAATTGCTGTGATAAGGTCCTATAGTCTGAGTAAATGAGAAGATTTTGCAGTGAATTCCTGTACCTACATTTTCGTCTTTCTCCATTAATGAACCATCTGTATATATGTGTAGCCATTTTTCCTCAGAGTATAGCAGGTGTATTGTATCTATTGTTGTGGTTCTTATGGATAGTTCATCTGTTTTGCTTTTCGTGAAACTCTCAATCAGTTCTGTTCCACATTGTACTTGTGGAAGTGCTATTGGTGACAATGGGTAAATAAACTTATCAGCATCAGCTCTTGGTAGATCATACTGTAATCTTAAGTTTTGAACTTTTTGAGTAAAACCCAGCTATTTTTTCAATTGTCTGCTATTGTCATTATCTTTATTACTATACTGTAACCATTTTGGATCATTGGGCAGTCGAATCATTTTTTCCTATTGTAACAGAGCCCTACTTTTCACAGTTCTTTCAATAGGTTCTGTTCCAATTAGAATTCTCATGGACAGTAAAGGTGTTGATTTAACCGCTCCCGTTATAATTCTTAGTGCTTGGTTTTGCACAACTTCTAATTTATTAATTCTATTGGATGTAGTCGTAATAAGCACCTCGCTACCATATGTTAAGAGCGATTTTATGTAAATTTTATGTGTGTTGTTAAGGTCTGTCCTTGAGCAGCCCCATTTGCAATCGGCAAGACGTTTTAATATGTTGAGTCTATTTTTGCTTTCTTGGCAGTTTTGTATATGCGAGACTTCCAATTTAATTTCTAGTCCATAATAACATCCAAATAGCTAGATTGTTAATTTTGTTTTATACTTTCTCCTCCAATTTTATGTCAATTTCTGAATTAGAATGACATAAAGAGAAAATCTGGTAACATGTTTTTTTGAGAATTTACTTCCATCAGATTTTGGTGTGACCACTCTTCGAGGCGTTTTATCCCTTGGTTCAATTTATTTAGGGGAGTAGTGGGTACAGTGAGACACAAAATATTAAGACATATGTATGCAAGTGATAATTCAAGTATTTTTAGAATCAAATGCAATAGAAATAGACATTAAAACATTTAGTATAATAATACATAAACAAAAATGTTAATAGATAAAGGACATAATATACAATACGTGTTTGTCAAAAAAATGCAAATGTCTCACTGTTCCCATTCAGGAGGGCACAGTGAGATACCACAGTGTCTATTAACGGACATTGAAATGATTTACATTTATTTCAAAAGAAAGGAAAGCTTGCTGTCTCTTTATCTTGCCATGTTCTGTAGGGTTATTTAGAATCATTTTGATGTCTGACTTCGAAACCATTGAAACATCTGGAATATTTGGAAAAGTGAATTTTCCATGACATTTAAAACTTTTGCGAAAAAATGAAATGAATTTTTTGTGACAACAAAGCTTATAATTATAAGAACTTAATGTAATTCTTTATTGTTTTGTAACATTTTCTTAAGTTTTGTGAATAATTTTTTATTTATGAAACCATTAAAACGTCATGTATCCATTATTTTAAGCTACAGTCCCTAAATTGGTTACTAGTATGTTCATTTTTAATGTTAGTTACTGGTAAATGTAATATAATTGCAGTTTGTTTTTACAAATCATTGGTACATGGGAACAGTGAGACGTCTCAGTGTACCCTTCAATGGCATGTCTCACTGTTCCCTTTACGCATAGTTCATTTAAAAATGACGCCATCACTTCAAAATTAAAACAAGAAAGACGAAACTTTGCTAAACATAGCTAATCTCAAATACCATAGTATTAGATAACAAGAGATTCATATTTATATCTCATTTGTATATCCAATATAACCTTCATTAAACACAAGCCAAAATTTTACTTCTAGAGTGAAAAATTACGAATTATTTTTTCATCATTCGCCTTTATAACTAGAATCAATTCGAGTATGAAAATACTGTTACTTTACTCATGCAACATACAACTCCACTGTTACCAACATCTCAATATCAAAATTTACTATCTAATAAAAAATGTCTCACTGTTCTCCCTGTCTTACTGTACCCATTTTCCCCCTAATAATATCTTTCTCTTAATATTTGGTACTGAGATCCAAATAACAAGGTTATCAGCATAAAGTGCCGTTTTCATTTCCTCTGTTGTAGTTAGATACGTGGGAAGGTCATAGATGAAAACGTTGAATAGTATTGGACTGACTACGGCGCCTTGTGGAACTCCTTTTTTAGTTTACTTATATTTACTCAATGTGTTGTTTACTTTAGTTGCACAAAATCGTTCGTGAATAGTCATAAATCCAATGTAACATTCTTCCAGATATTCTTAGTTTTCTTAGTGTATCCAATACTTTGGTTCTCCATATACTGTCGTAAGCTCCTTTGAATTTCACGAATAAAGCTAAAGTAGTTCTCCTATCACTCATAGCTTCTTTAACATCCTATGATTGGCTTAAAATTTTATCAGTAGTTGCGTGGAATTTTCTGAATCGTTCTTTGTTCATTGATAAAAGGTTCTGTGTTTCCAGATGCCATGTCAAACGAGAATTTATCATTCTCTCCATAGTTTTTGCTATTATATTTGTTAATGATATGGGCCTATAATTTTTCCAATGTATCTGCTTTCTTAGTGATGAAGATGGTTGCCTTGGCAGTCATGCCCTGTTGCAGTACGAAATAAAGCAACAGCTGTTCTTCTAGGCCATTCTGGGAGTGCGATTAATAAAGCTTCTTTCCAAAGTTTATCTTTTATCTGATCCTCCAAATTAGCAACTCGGAAAGCTTCTCTGACTGTGTCGGATGTTTACAGCTGCTCTAGAGTACGGGATTATGCAGGGAAAAGTACGAAGAATGTGCAATCCCTTCTTAGCCAGTGAATCTGCCATTTCATTCGTTGCAAAGCCGCAGCGAGACGGTATCTATGGTAGGGACACTTTTTTGCCTAGGTTATTAATCTCTCTGATGATCTTCCTGCATTGTAATGTATCATTGTTGGCTGGAGGTTCCAGGTAATTTGCAATTGGAGTCAACTAGAATGACAACATTTATAAAGGATTTAGACCTGCACGTGAATTGGTTCAAGGCAGTTTTTATGGCTCGAATCTCTCTATTAATATTAAAGTGGCTTTGAGGGATGTGGGATATGTTGATAGAGACTGGACAGGATAGGGACCGATGGCTTATGTGAGGGCGGCAATGAACCTGCGAGTTCCTTAAAAGCCATTTGTAAGTATTATTATTATTATTATTATTATTATTATTATTATTATTATTATTAATGAAAGACTCACTATTATTCACAGATCATTTCATTCCGTTCATTAAACACACATTATTATTATTATTATTATTATTATTATTATTATTATTATTATTATTATTATTAGAGGACTCACTATTTTATAGATCATTTCATTCCGTTCATTAAACACACGCGAATCTACAGCAAATTGTATTTATTTATCCTAATTCCGTCTCCCTAATTCTTGTATGGACGTTACCGTCGCGAGGGATGACTTTGTGCCATTCGCGAAAAACGTATGGAAGTATGCTTTAAGAACGTGACAATGTTTTAAAGTCTACTTCCTTACGTTTAGTAGACTTTGAAACCTTGTGACGGTTTTAAAGACTACTTCCTTACGTCTTTTTATGAAATGCGCGAATGGCACAGTCACCCCGCTCGACGGTATATGAAATGACAGAGATTTTCTCAAATCCGCTATATTTTTCCACACCACTTACGGTACATTTTATTCATCAGATCCTTATACTCAGGAATATTTTCTTTTCTGTCTTACTCTTTCAAAATGTTAACTGAAAATATTCATTTTCAAGCAGGAAAACTCTCTAGTAATGTGGTCAGCATGTTACATGGTCATCGCATCAGACAATACATAATAAGAACAAAATTTGGAAGTTCACTTCCAAGCTGTAGGCTATATCGAACATTGGATGTCTAGCTAGAAACTCCTTAACAGAGCCGCACCTCATGGCTCAGTTTTCACTGAACTTCATTTGTCGTATTTATACACAGTTCTGTTCCATTGCAGTTAACTCCACAAAACTGTATACCGACAATGGTAGACAACGGCTTCGTGCTGTGCGAGAGGTAAGTGACATTTATAATTTTAATTTTATTATTTTAATCCAATATTTTACGATGCTGTGTTAATGCTGGTGATAAATCATGACTGAAGACGGCGGTAATTAATACGGATGGAAGTTCGGGCGGCAATCTTTGAAGGTAACTATGTCGCGTGTTAGCCGGTCAGGTCTGGAGCTTTTCATTGAAAAATCCATAGTGACACTTGTGAAGGACAAAGTTGCAGTTGGGGTTTTTCACTGAGTTCTCCCGTTTTTCCCATATTAGGCATCTACATCATTCCGTCACCATTTCTCCATTTCGTCATCATTCCACAGCATTCCCCGATCGCTGGCTGGCGACGCACGGAGGGGACCCTGGCGTAGGGACGAGGGGAGTTGTTTGCTCGACATCTGGGTACGCAGCGAACCTTAGTGTAGTCAACCGGTGTGGGTTTGGAAATGTACCAGGCTTGAGGGTTAGCGCAGTAGATCGTAACAGGTCGCAGTGCTGGGTCATAGTGCCCCCCTCCCGTAAATTCAATTCAATTCAATGTTGCGTGTTATATAAGTCGTGTTGCTTACATCAACTCTAGAGGAACTTGTACAGAGCACTGCAATGCTTGAATCAGTCTACTATATACAGTCGCGAAGCTTGAGGTGATTTTTTTACAAATCTCGTGATAATGCGCTCCAAGCGGTTAGCAACTGGAAACAATAGACTGTCCACGGTCGACTTTGGACTGTGTCGTATTTCCATCGAATGCTAGCTCGTTGCGTATTTCACATTGATGCTTGTGAAATGTTCGTTATTGGTTGTAATGAAAATGTTAACAGCAAAATGCAATAATTGGAATAATAATATTTTACTAGAGACGTAGAAAAATTAAGTTTGTTTTAATGAAATTTATTGATCACGTTTTATTTTCAGTTCTGGTGGGATTATTATTGCTTAGGCCTACTTTTTTTTCAAAGGATATGTTTTTAATTATAGCTGTTAATTTTGTTGTTATTTTTATTTGTTACTTTACTAAAGACGTAGAAAAAGTCTGTTACAATAAAATTTATTGATCACGTTTTATTTCCAATTCTGGTGTGATTATTATTGCTTAACCTCATCCCACTTTGTTAACTACGTAAGCCTACACTACAAGTACCGGTAGACGTAAGTTACTCCATTAATTCATATTTCCATTATTATTGTTGTAAAGGGAAATGAAAATTAATATCTATTGGTTTCATAGTTAATTATCGCTATAATCTCGAATGAGTGAAGCGATTATAGTAAATTTCAGTTCGTTTTGCACAAACAAAAATATTAACCTATTTCTTGCAGGTATCTTCGAGTTTATGGTGGAATTTAATATACTTCATTAAAATAATAAATTAACTTTATGCATTTAATATTTCAATAATGGAAGGAAGGTGTTAATTTTTCCAAAGGAAC
Organism: Periplaneta americana; assembly: GCF_040183065.1. NCBI lineage: Eukaryota > Metazoa > Arthropoda > Insecta > Blattodea > Blattidae > Periplaneta > Periplaneta americana. Next base: position 120,271,198 of record NC_091129.1, read on the forward strand.
ACAACGAAAGTGTAACATATTTTGTCGGCTGCTAGGAGAGAGATCTGCGATGATGAGACGCTAGTAGCGATCCTAGTGGTGGGGAACTACCCATGTTTGCATTTTTACTACATATTGAGCTTCGCGACTGTATATAGTAGACTGTGCTTGAATCAAAACACTGCTGGGTACAGACAGGTGACTAAAACAAATAGAGTATAACACAAGTTTACGAAAGCGACTTACTTCATTCTCTTCGTTGTAGAAAATTGTGAAACATTTAAAAATACAAATAAATGATGTATTTAAGTGTCAACTATTCCGTTGCAATGTACAACTGTGTACGTTCCTAAATTGTCAAATACATTCGAATTTGAAATAGTTTATGTTTATTATAATGTTGTGTATTGTCTTGTGTTCGTTCACTATTTAATTCATATGGCACTTAGCAGTTTCGAATATGCAGGATTTTTTTTTTAAGAACACCATACAGTTTTAGTCTAACCCTTTTATTGGTACCAATAGCTGATCGTATCTAGAATTAATGTTCTTTCATAACACGAGGGTAAGTATTGTGTACACATGATTGTTGGAGTTAGTAATTTTCTAGACGTAGGCTATACTTTTCTATCAAGTGTTTACAATGTGGATTCTCAAGTTTACTCATATGAAATAGAATATTTGCACAAATCAGCATCAGAGACAAGTTATAATAAAAAGTGGACTGATTCAAAATCAAATCACTTAACAATTTCTGATGTTCGGTTTTTTTTTCTACAACTCTTATTTGGTAATGGGTCGCCACCACATCTCTGTATTCGTGCTCCCCATTACCTTCTAATTACAATAAACCTTCATTGACGTGTGCAGTCATCTTATTTTACCTTTGTTGCCTCTACTACTACAATACATACTCTCAATTTGCTTTCCCTTCTTTCTAATGAACACCTCACCACTTTTATTGTTTGCTTATATTTGAAGTACTTCCTATCGCCTAAAATTTCCCTAAATTTGAACTAACTTTTACTAACACTATAAGATGTTCTGTTTGTGATTCGCCTATACGTGCTACATGCCCCAACCATCTCAAACATCTAGATTTTAATGTTCCTAATTAAGTTAGGTGAAGAATACAATACGTGTAGTCCTACGTTTTGTATCTTTCTCCATTCTCCTGTAACTTCATCCCTCTTAGCTCCAAATATTTTCCTAAACACCTTATTCTTAAATACCTTAACCTCCGTTCCTCTCTCAAAGTGAGAGTCCAAGTTTCACAACCATACAAACCAACCGGCAATAGTTTTTTTTTAATCAGTTTAAATGACAAAAGCTTCTCAACCGAATAATAGCTGTTGTTGCTGTTGCTCCAAGATATTCGAATTTTTCCGCCTCTTCAAATGATCAATTTCCAATTTATATATTTCCATTTCGTATTATGTTCTGGTCACGAGATATAATCCTATAATTTGTTTGTTCGCGATTTACTTCCAAACGTATGTCCTTACTTGCTTCAAGTAAAATTCCCGATTGTGCAGTTCAAGCAGCATCACTAAATACGGATATAAACAATAATCTGATAAAAGAGATAATGATGTTATTCATGGATTTGGTGATAAGTCGGTGACGGTTACAATTTTAGAATGATAATGATACTGGTAATAGTATATTATGATGCAAGGTTGGAAATCGAGGACATTTTTTTAGAAACGAGCAGAACGAATTTTTCAGTTTCCGAGATTTTGTAATGCACTTCACAAACGTATATTACACAATATTTTTTTGCATGATAGTATAGTTATTTAATTACGGCTCTTTAGGAACCCGAAGGTTCATTGCCGCCCTCACATAAGCCCGCAATCAGTCCCTGTCCTGAGCAAGATTAATCCAATCTCTACAATCGTATCCCACCTCCTTCAAGTCCATTTTAATATTATCATCCCTTCTTCGTCTCGGCTTCCCCAAAGGTCTTTTTACCTCCGGTCTCCCAACTAACACTCTATATGCATTTCTGGATTCGCCCATACGTGCTACATGCCCTGCCCATCCTAAACGTCTGGATTTAATGTTCCTAATTATGTCAGGTGATTTACTTTTTAACTTCGCTCTAGAATATGCCATTAGGAAAGTTCAGGATAACACAGAGAGTTTGGAATTGAACGGGTTACATCAGCTTCTTGTTTATGCGGATGACGTGAATATGTTAGGAGAAAATCCATAAACGATTAGGGAAAACGCGGAAATTCTACTTGAAGCAAGTAAAGCGATAGGGTTGGAAGTAAATCCCGAAAAGACTAAGTATATGATTATGTCTCGTGACCAGAATATTGTAGGAAATGGAACTATAAAAATTGGAGATTTACCCTTCGAAGAGGTGGAAAAATTCAAATATCTTGGAGCATCAGTAACAAATATAAATGACAATCGGGAGGAAATTAAACGCAGAATAAATATGGGAAATGCCTGTTATTATTCGGTTGAGAAGCTTTTGTCATCTAGTCTGCTGTTAAAGAATCTTAAAGTTAGAATTTATAAAATAGTTATGTACCGGTTCTTCTGTATGGTTGTGAAACTTAGACTCTCACTTTGAGAGAGGAACAGAGATTAAGAGTATTTGAGAATAAGGTTCTTAGGAAAATATTTGGGGCTAAGAGGGATGAAGTTACAGGAGAATGGAGAAAGTTACACAACGCAGAGCTGCACGCATTGTATACTTCACCTGACATAATTAGGAACATAAAATCCAGACGTTTGAGATTGGCAGGGCATGTAGCACGTATGGGCGAATCCAGAAATGCATATAGAGTGTTAGTTGGGAGGCGGAGGGAAAAAGACCTTTGGGGAGGCCGAGACGTAGATGGGAAGATAATATTAAAATGGATTTGAGGGAGGTGGGATATGATGGTAGAGACTGGATTAATCTTGCTCAGGATAGGGACCAATGGTGGGCTTATGTGAGGGCGGCAATGAACCTCCGGGTTCCTTAAAAGCCAGTAAGTAAGTAAGTAATTATGTCAGGTGAAGAATACAATAGTCCAGTTCTGCGTTGTGTAACTTTCTCCATTCTCCTGTAACTTCATACCTCTTAGCCTCAAATATTTTCCTAAGCACTTTATTCTCGTACGATAGTATATTTCAAATATATATATATATATATATATATATATATATTTTTTTTTTTTTTACTCTTAATATATAGTACGTACATTACACTATGAACAGCTGACTAAAAGTTTGCAATCTGGCCAATGTACAAATTTCACCATCAACTTCAATGTAAAGGAGTAAAAATGATTCAGGCACTTGTAATGTTTCGTGTTCAACTGGAATAATTTTTGTTTCTTTTTGTTAAGTGAAGTTTGAATTGTTTAAATAAAGTTCAGTACATTTCAAATGCAGTGATTTGTTTCGTATAATGTATATTAATTAACACTGTCTTTTTCGTATGAATTTTACATGCATTAATAGGATTGTAGCATATATAGAAGGCATTGGTTTTCATTACAACTGTAGAGCAGTTATTTTTTAATATTTCAACATACTTATCTAGGTTGGCTACTCTGAATTCAGTAAAATCAACTTTCAGTCGTGGTGGCCGTTTGCTGTAACGACGAGAATACACACTATCGTGCAAAAACGTAATTTACTCTATCATGATAATAATGACGCAGCTGTTTCTGAAACACGAATCCTAGAACTCACAAAACTTCCTATCGTGTTATTAAAATGTCTCTGCTAAACAGCAGAAATTCTGAAATGGTGAATCAAAAATTCAGTGTTTTATTCTGTACTAATCCTATTCTTCAAATATTCTCTTGACGGTTTTACAGCCGCGCCATCATCTGCTACCTGGCGGATCAGTACGGTAAGGACGACTCTCTATATCCAAAGGATCCCAAGAAGAGGGCTGTAGTCAACCATAGACTGTTCTTCGACGCCACGACTCTGTACCAGAGATTTCTGGATTATTACGTGAGTGTGCATGGATAAATTATTGCTGTACATTATCTTTCATCACCAGCAAATTAGCCCGAGTCTTTGATTTCAAGAGTTTTAAAATAGAACCTATATTATCCGTGATAATGAAGGATGGACTAAACGGTTAATCGAAAAAATCGGATAATCCGAATTCAAAACTGACAATAGTGTTGATAGGTTGCTTTTGCAAAACTTTTCCGAAACCCAAGTTCCTTTGAAAATGAGTACCGGCTCACCAGATGACAAGACACTTAATATTTCTAATGATTTTGCTATGAAAGAACAAAGAAACAAAATATTACTATTAATAATAGATTTTGTACTACGATAACATTGAAAGCATGTTCAACACTGATTAGTTCTGCTCTTTGGCTCGTATGAAAACTAAAAATTCTATACTGGCCTTAAAAATAATTGAGAACAGCTGGTTTATTTCTTTACTCATTCATCAACGTAAACAAAAAAAAAATATATTGAATAATATACGAAACTCTTCTTGTGTCCAGTTGCCGATATTGTACCGAGGTGAAGAAGGGGACCCTGTAAAGTGTAAGAGATTCGAGGACGCTTTCGTCATGTTGGACAAATACCTGGACGGAAAGACGTGGATTGCAGGCGACCACATCACCATCGCGGACTTCGTTCCAATTGCTGTAATCACAAGTGTAGAGGTATAGTAGTAACTTTATATTTGCGTCGCTGGTCACTGTTAACTTTCTAGGAGTTCTTAAGAAGAAATTGTTGTTCACACCTAGCCTACATTACTGGAGACAACATCATGCGTCATATGTCCTACTGCAAGTCTTTAAACACATGTTTGTTCCATTACGCCTAGAGTTCTGTGTGAATCGAGAGGATTCGATGATAATGATAATGATAATGATAATGATAATAATAATAAT